>NC_140802.1:1267186-1462186 GCF_037176805.1 Vigna unguiculata
CATTGATTAATGGTACTTATTTGAGCAAATTCATGGATTCTGTCCGTCTATGTTATAAATTCCATTTACTGCTAATGTAGCAATATGCTAATCTAAGATATTTTAGGTGAGAATGTGACTATTCATCCTTTTTTTCGATGAGATCTTGGTTAGCACAATATTTTATGACCTAAAGAAAATAGAATTTAAGCCTAACTTAATTTTACAAAACTTGTTCTTAAGTAAGGTTTGGATTGGATTTATATACTGTAATTTGATTTTATCTCTAGATAACGTGGACTAGATTTTATCTCTAAATAAAAGAAAGAGGATTATGTGCAATTTAGTCTTAATACGGATTCTCTATAATTATGAGTTCTTCATGAAGGAATAGCTTGGTGAAATCCTAGTCATCATCCTAATTACAAAAAATATAAGAATAAGACAAAAGAGAGCATAATTCTTTTGCTTAATATATTTAATTTGGTTCATTCATCAGTCGCTAGGGGGCTGTAATCGATGCCAGATAATCAACCTTGCACTAAATTCGGGACAAGTGCAAAAGTCAAATGAACCACTGGCAACGTTAGCATCCTACAGGAGGGTAAAGGTTGGCCTTTTTTTGTAGCTAGAATTCAGTTATATATTTGATTTTCTTGATGCATCACTGTTCTAATATAAATATATCAAAACAGGGAAAGATTTTGTTTGGCATATTACTGAAACATGCTACTATTGATGGAGAGCAGCAACAAGGTGGTGATTCCTGGCTTCATGTTGGGCAAGATATACATCCGGATTAAAACACAAATACCTGCAAACTCATCTCCTCAAACTGAAAACTTATAGTTCATGTTCTGTATGGCGATGGGTCATGTATTTCTTTTCTTTATCTCGTGCAGTTCCTTAACAGGGAATGTGAAATATGCTGTTATGTGAGAATGAACATTGTCAAAAAACGCATATTCGTAATAAGTTTTGCAATGCTGTGTATTGAAACTGAAAAAAAAAAATCAATAATAAAGAATCCCATGCTACATGAAGAAAGATGTTGGCAACGAATGCTATGTCTTTTATTTTAAATTTTAATCAAACGTTTCTAAGATCAATAAAAATACATTTTTAATGAGATTGAGTGTAAATTAATTTTACATCTTTTGGTTCCTTCGCCAAGTGTCTTCCTCAGCGCAGTGCCTCCTTCTAGCATGTTTGTGGTGTGAGACCAGCACCACGATTCTAAATGACCAAGACATTCAAAGTTGATGCACACATCCCAGATTCACGTTTCAGAATGTTTCTTTTTTCTGTTACCAGATTTTGTCTGATGCATGTATCCACCCCAAATGGGTGAAGAAAAGGAGTAAGAGAAAATAGGAAAAACATTTTCGGACAAGATGTTTTGAAAGGTATTTTCGAATTCTAGAATAAATATTTTTAACGTGTACCAAATTATATAACATTTCCAAAAATAGAAGAGAAAAAAAAAATTGAAAGACGAATTTAAAGTTTTTAAATGAAAATGTGGACAAAGTCATAACTTAACCTAACCACATTAGCTAAATTTTTTGAGTGGAAGAGAATCATGAAGGTTCCATATTAGCTCAAGAAAAATAAATTTTAGTTGTGCATTAAACAACTTATTATAAGAAGAGTGTATCATATCTCGATTATTTAATAAATTCTTATGTAATTTGTCTTATTTTAACAGTTAACTGAAACTTAAAAAGTATAAAAGGTTGAATGATATTTTCATTATAGATGGTTATTTTAATTTTAAAATGATTAAATTTAAAAAGAGGGTTAAATAACAAATAATTAAATTTAACGACCATTATAAGAATAAAATTGATAAAGTGATAATTTTAGTTTTAAAAAATAATTATTTAAAAAGTAAAAACGAAAATAAAAAATGTGTACACCAAAAAGAATATTGTGTTATATAATAGTATAGATAAGCTTTTCATTTTTTATAATAATTTTTAAAATCACATGTAACCTAATTAATGGATAATTAAGAAAATTATAGTAACGGGCTATGGAAATTTAATAACGAAGAGTTTGGTAGCAGGTTCCGTTTCTTGACTTGTAATTGAATGGTTCTTCTGTTTCTGAATTTTGATTTGCAAACACAGAGATCGCTTCTTCAAAACCCCAACACAGGTCAGATCCCTCTTTCTTTCGTTTTCTTTCGTTTTCTGATCTCAATCAAATGAATTGAATGTTTGTCAACTATTGTGCGTTGCAGAGAGGGAATTGAATTGATGCAGTTGTTGTGCTGAGCATAGGCACTCATGTGCAACTGCGTGTGCAATTGCAATTGCAATGCAGAAATCACGTGAAGCTCTTCTCCAAAGAAGAAGAAGAACAACAACATCAACCCACGCTAAAACTGCCTCCGGGTGTGCAGTTTCCCTCTCTCTGCTTTTTCTGTTGTGGACTCTGATCTTCCTCTTAAGCTTATGGATCAGTCGCGGCCATGGTTACACCCCCAATCCCACAGGTAATCCAATCAATCAATTTGTTTTGTTTTGGAATTAATTGAATGGAATGAATCGTACTCTGTTCTGTTTAGGATTAGGAACTGACCCATAATCATCAATTCACCAAACCCTTTTCTTTTAGGATACCAAAACCCTAGTAGGTTGTAGGGAATAAGCCACTCTAAAACCTCACAACCTACTCACTCGTTCGTAGGAGAATCTCCTTTCATACCATATTCAACTGCAGATGCATGATGCATATTCTTATTAGTCAGTTTCTTATCTATGGATGTAGATGGATCTGAAGAATACTCAGTTCCTTTACCGAATTGGGAGGAAGATAAGCTTGGACAGTGTAAGAGCTCTGATTCTGCTGAGAAAGGTTTGGTCGAAGAAACCATTGCATACATTGCCCCTGAGGCTTTACACTCTGAAGATGCCCAGACCAATGGTTTTGTTACCGAGTCACTCCCCAATGAAGAAACGCGTGATTATGCTGAACATGGTACTTGTAATAAGCAAGATTGTGATACTCCTATTACCGAGGTACACGAAGTTGAAAGTGGTAATTCTTCGGCCAGACTCGAAGATCATGTGCAAAAATCTGATCATTTATCTTGGACTGTGCCTCTTGGTCTTGATGAATTTAAGAGCAGAGCAATTAGTTCAAAAATTAAATCTGGCACTGGTTCATCTGGAAGTGTAATGCATAGAGTGGAGCCTGGTGGTGAAGAATACAATTATGCTTCAGCATCAAAGGGAGCAAAAGTTTTAGGTTCTAACAAAGAATCCAAAGGTGCATCTAATATCTTAAGCAGAGACAAAGATAAGTATCTACGAAATCCATGTTCTGTTGAACAGAAATTTGTCATTATAGAACTTTCCGAAGAAACCTTAGTAGATACTATAGAAATAGCTAACTTTGAGCACCATTCTTCAAATTTAAAAGCTTTTGAACTTCTTGGCAGTATGAGCTTTCCAACAGATGGTTGGGTTTTCCTTGGGAATTTCACTGCCTCAAATGTGAGGCATACTCAAAGGTTTGTTCTTCAGGAACCAAAATGGGTGAGATATTTAAAGCTGAATCTTCAAAGTCACTATGGTTCTGAATTTTATTGCACGCTTAGTGTGGTTGAAGTTTATGGTGTGGATGCTGTTGAGAGGATGCTGGAGGATTTGATAAATACTCAAGATAATATGTTCGCTCCCGGGGATGGTAATACTGACAAAAGGACAGTATCACCCCAGCATTCTAATCCTTCAGAGACTGAAGATGTTCATAAAAATAATTTTGGAGGGATTAATTCTGATCATGCTTCAGATATCTCTTCTTCAAATCATGAGAAAGTAAACACCATCATTCCTGATCCAGTTGAAGAAACCCGTCAACAAGTTGGCAGGATGCCTGGGGATACTGTTCTCAAGATTCTGATGCAGAAAGTTCGAACTCTAGACTTAAATTTGTTTGTTCTGGAGCAGTATATGGATGACTTAAATTCTAGATATGTCAATATTTTCAAGGAGTACAGCAAAGACATGGGAGGAAAAGATATACATATACAGAATATCAAAGAAGACATTAAGAATCTCATTGAGCAGCAGGATGCTATCGTATGTTAAATCTGTCCTGGATATTGTTGTCACATGTGTTTAATTCGATAAAACATTATTAATCTACATTTCATTCATTTTTCAAATGATTTGTTGACCTTGCAGACAAAAGATGCTCGTAATCTCAAATTCTGGAAGGCTCATATTTCCATGCAGTTGGATAATCTAGTCAGGGACAATGCTGCTTTAAGGTGAGAGTTTAATGTATAAGTTTTCTGTAGTTTGTATTATATGAACGTAAGAGCTAGTTCAAATTTAGTAATTATTTCACTTTGAAAGTATCTTTAAAATAGTAGAGTAGTTGAATATTTATGACAATTAAGGGAAAAGGTTTAGAAGAGTATTAAAGTACTCAGTATAATTACTGTTGAGATAAAAAAGAAAAAGATAAAATTTTAAATCTGTCCACCAATAGTCTGCTGTGTAGAATAATTTACAATCATATAACTTGCTACTTTTAACTGTGTTTTAATTTTATGACTTGATCTGTTTAAACATAAATACTTTTACACGTTAGTTATTTATTATATCCCATATGTCACGCAGACACAAACACACGATTTCAGATATAATATAGATAACTAAACCAAAAGTATATAATTGTCCAAATTTTTATGTTTTTGGTTTATTTAATTATCTGTTATATCTGAAATCTAGTATATATATATATATATATATGAGAGAGAGAGAGAGAGACAGAGGACGTGTAAGTTCATTTATATTTGAAGAAAGCTCTGAATTACGCTTTCCATTGTACTGTTGTAAGCTTGTTATGTAATCATGTAACTTAACAGTAGTAGGCATGGTTTGGATTTAAAACCAATCCAAACCACAAAACCAACTTAGATTTGGAAACCAGTTTATTTTTATTTTGAAAATTTATTTGGATATCTTACAAACTGGTTTAAAACTTGTTATTATATCTGTTAAGGTTCAAAACTGGTTTTGAAACCAGTTTGGATTTCAGAATCAACTTTAATTGTTAGACCGGTTTATAAACTGGTTGTTGGTTTTTCTCTTTAAGTTGAAAGAAAGTTTAGGGAAGGGTTTTTGTCTTATCTCTGGCCATTCTTTCACTTTTATTGGGTCAAAAATAGGTAAAGAATCGGGTTTGGCAAATCAAATAAAAGCAATGAGAGATGGTAATGTATTTGGGGGGAAATGTAACCTTCGTTTCGCTTTATATTTATGACAACAATACTCGTAGACTTACAGTACCGAGATTCTGAAGAGCTTGGTCTCGGGAATAAAAATAAATCATGCCATAGAACGAAAATACTACGAAGAAAGTTGATATATTATTTACTGTTTCTGGACCTTACCTATGCTGTGAATTTGCTCTTTGATTATCAAAGCTTGAAGATTATTTAATTCGTTGGGATCTGATTTATTCCCCAATAATAATTCAGGTCCGAGGTGGATGAAGTCCGGAGGAAGCAAGCATCTTTAGAAAACAAGAGTGCGGCAGTGTTTTTCGTGTGTTGTATTTTTTCATTGCTAGTTATATTTCGGCTTTCTCTGGATATGGCTACTACTGTCTATAGAGTACTAAGTGTTAATACAACAGATTACTCTGCAAAATTTTGTGCCATTAGCTCTCCGTGGTTTCTCCTATTTTTGAATTGTATCATTATTATTTTTATATTAATTTTGTGATAGTCCAATTTTTAAATGTGTAGATGTATAAACTTTTCCAAAGCTTTTCAGTATTCATTCCCACTTGCATTACTAGAGTGGCTTTGGTTTTAAACCAAGAACAGAGGAAGTGATGCAGTTGATCAAAATATGGTAACGATAGAATCAAGGGTGATAGATATATCAAATAAAAGCTTTAATAATGTACTCAACCTCTAAACATTACATTACGGGGACTAAATATTCAAGTTCAAGGAATTTTTTCGTCATACAATATATAGTTATGCATGATAAGTTAGATGACATTTTTCCTCTTAGATGCCTCGCATATTTTCTAAATTACTTTCTATTATTGTTTTAACAATTTACAGCTATTCATTCAGATGAAACTGGCGTGTTCATCTCTCATGAAATCATCGAAAACACCAAAACATGATTTGCATACATATTCATAACTTTGCATACAATTCCATCTCCACATGAAAATAACTTGAATCAAACTACATAATTAAAGAGACTGTGTACTCTCTCGCTCTGTGTCCTGTCCTCACTCTCTCTCTCTCTATGCGTGTATGTTCTAATTAAATCCTAAAAACTCAGTTCACGAAACCCCCCGCCCACTAACCCTGGCTTTAAACTCAGTTAACAGACCTAATCTCAATCATGCTTCATCTTCCAACCTCAATCACAAATAAACTTTTTATCCAAATAAAAGTAAATTTAAATGCGGACTTCATTAATTTAGAAAAAGAAATACAAAGTATAAATCCATACTAAAAATAAGCATATCACATTATGCACCAAAGTAAAAATTTAACACTATCGTTATGGCATCAGAAAATGACACCATTTTACGAAAAGTTTATATAAATAAAATCATGCAACGACCAAATTTTAAAAATAAACCAAATATAAGGGACAAAAGTTTAACAGACCCACATAAAATAAACCCGTAATTAAGATACTCCCCATATGTTTAGTCACAGATCCATCAGCGATGGTGTATTATTTCAATCATTACAAAACAAGATACATGGGTTGCATCCAAAAAGAGCAAATTCTAAACCAAAAAAAAGGAAACATTAAAAAAGCTATAATAGAAGTAAAAAGAATATTGAATAGCAAAACATGATAAATGTATTCAAGTCCACCTTGATACCAAACTTCCGGATAATGAGACGAATGCCGGAAAACATACTGATAAACTATTGTCTTCTATATACACAAACACTTCCTCACCTAAATATACCACCGGCAGAGACAAAGAATTGGTGATGGCCGTATCCTCAAAGGTATGAAATGGGGCAGGAGCATCCTCACCCTCCAAAAATGTATCAAAATATTAACTGTCAAGCGATGATCACCAGTCAGCCACATGTCAATATTTGTAACCTGAAGAACCAGGAGGAGCAGGAGGTAACCGATTTGGTGTTCGACGGCTGCCGGAGTTTGAACCAGAGTTCACATCACCATTTTGTGCAGGATCACTATTATGTCGACTGTGACCATTGGATCCCGATCTTGAAGAACCACTTCTACTAACAGGACCATTGGCGGCTGCATCAAAGGCAGATCTCCAGTCATCACCTGGTCCGCTGCTTTTTGGGCTACTCTCTGCAAAACAAATAAATAAGCACACACTTGAAAAACACAGAAAGAAACTACCAGTATCAATCAAGTATAAAAAATAAAATAAGAATGAGTTTCAACAAAATAAGCCTCCACGAATTGAGGTCAATTACCAGGACAATCAAGGTAGTAAGATATAAGAATTGGATCCTTTAAAACAAAGCACTTTACACAATAACAAGCAATTGGTAACGGTAACAGCTATGAAAAAAAATAACGCTCACCCATCCATATGAAAATGAGTAAGAAAGCAGCTTAACAAACCTGCACTACCATTTGACCAGCCAGAAGCAGCAGCTGCTCGGTTGTCATGAATACTCAGTTGGCGTGTCAATTTTGAAAGAAGTGAGGATTGTTTCTGGATTCTGTCTCTTCTGCGCTTAACATTTTGATCTTCCAAAAGTAGCTCCTCAATCTTAGCAGTGCTTTGTGCACTAATCATGGAAACATAAAAAAAAATCAACAATAAAATATATCAGGTTTACAGCTATTTATGAATAATCGTCATTGTCATATTCAAAACTACAGCATCCAAACTAATTAGCATGTAACATATAAATTACCACTTGAATCAATAATGAACCACGTCTCAGGTTCAGATAGTACCAAAGATTTTCCCTATAAATCATAAAGCAAAATTACCACATCTGAACACATACATACACATATATAGGTTAGCATCCCCCACAACTTTAAACTCGGCATCTGTTTTTTAAGATAACAGATAAAGGAGTTATTTGGAGAAGTTCCTCCATAAGCTAAAATTAGCTAATGTACAAGTTACAAACTCAAATCGAGAAGAACTAGATGAAAGAGTTTCTACAAACTAACTCATGCATAAACTACTTTTAAGGAAGTGTACACAGTTTATTTTGTAATCTCTTCAGTTCCTTCAAAATCTTCAAGAATGAGACTTACACGTAGCAAATGTAGCAAAGTAAACTAATACAAGAGAGTAAAAATAAAAGGCAATAACAAATTTCTGAACCTGACAGAGCTATATAACTGATTCAGCATGTCTTCCTTAGCTTTTTCAACTTGACAAAGGACAACTGCCTATAAAACAAGTAACCAGAAAAACTGAATCAACATATCCACTTTTGGAATGACAGTAACCAGAAAAACTTGACAGTGCATGAAACGTTAAATGGAAGAGCTGAAAAAAATTATAAAAATAGCAAACGTTAAAAACTAAATCTTACTTTTGGTACATTAGCAGCTAAACTATTTAATACTGCTTCAACATATCCGCGAACTTCTTGTGACATCCACCGGAGTTCTTCCTCGGGATCCGCAGGTCGTCGAGCCATTGTGTCCTGAGATAACATATGAAATATAATAATAGCCTGTCAATGAGCACAATCGCCGGAATAACAACTTATGCATAATTTACTTTGTTGGTATGCAAATTCTCAGCTTAAACTGCCATGGTCAAGAACCTAAATAGACTTTAACAAATTAGGCAAAAGTTCAACAATTTGCTTGAGTGAGAGAGCCTTCAGCATCCCTGATATTTATATACTTCAAAGGTAAATGAATTTTACATTTCTACATGAACAACGCAAATTATAACTCAATAATTCGAGTACCCAATGACATGCTAATTATTATCAATATTTCAAACATTTTTCTTTGATTACCAATTCCATAATGTTCCCACAAATTTCTTTACAGAACTAAACCAAGCATTCATGCTAGAATTCAAGATAGGGAAGGCAAAACCAACCAGGCCCGCCAGCCCACCACTAATTTGGCAGGGGAAGGGTTGTCATTTTCAATCAACCAATCCGTCATTCCAGAGCTAGGGCTATAAACCTTTTCCAAATAATTGGAATTAAAATAAAAAAATAATTTAAAGGTTTAAAATTTTTGTGTTATGTTTGAATGATAAAATATGCAAATAGGCTATAATTTAAATTATTAACATTTGTTCAATTAAAGACATCAATTAATTAACTAGTGAAAGGCACAAAATATTAACATGATAACGTTTTTAATATATATATATATATATATATATATATATATATTAAATTAAAAAAAAAAACATAAGGAAAAACAGATGCGGTGGGTCAGGTCTCTCAACCCACCTTGAACATGGTGAGCTAGCCCACCTGACCTATTTTTTGCTAGCCTACAACGAGACTAACAAAAAAGAGGTGAGTTGGCTCGTTCTGCCATCCCTAATTGAAGATCAGTAGAATTGTAATATTATTAAGCTTACGGTAGATAAATGAGGCAGATTCTAATTTCTAAGAACTAGCTTTAATTTTCAAGCGTAATGAATGCACCATAAAAAAAGCAATGCATGTTAATAATGCCTTTTAGCTAGCAACTAACCAAGGAGCCATCAGAGAGGCTTTGCCTCATGGTAGATCCACCGTCAGAGATCCTAATCTGTCCTCCCTTTGCTTGTATAACATTATTTATCTTCTTAATCCATTCAACCTTATCAGATGCACTTTCAGCCTTCAAAACAACAGTACTATGTGCTGCAAGATAAAAACACAGTAATTAAAATGGTTTCAAAATTTATAAGAAATAAAAGTGTGCATGTTCCATTGACAGCTATATCAACAATGGAATTTACCTTTCAAAACAGATTTATAAGGAATTCTACTGGTAATTTTGAATACAAGGTTGACTTTGCCAGAATCCGGTCCATTGGACTTCTTGTCTTTTGAGCTTTTGGTAGGGGGATCATCTTCATCACCAGCCTCTTCAATGCTACATTCCTGATAGCAATTTAAATAGCATGCTTATCACGAATTAACATATGCATTGTTCCACTCATTTAATGGTATTATCAAAACCAAAGCCAGTGTCATAACTGAAAAGGTGTAAACTTCAGACTACAACCCAACACAGTAAAACCTAGAGCTTAAAAGTTGATTGACATGTGGTCACGACAAATTAGAAGAACGAAATACGAAATCCCCAATAGTCAGAAGTAAAGGAAAATGGGTAGTCCAAAGCACGATGTATGCAGCTTAATTGTAAATATTCCTTATAAGGCAAATATGTCCAGAATGTTAATTTGGTACATTTGTCAACTTAACCTTAGGAATAAAACTCCAAAATGTTTGCTTAGGCAAGGAGCATATTTTTAAACATCAGCTGTACCAACGAAGTCATAATTGCTTTATTACAACTCAAGACTTGACACAGACAAATAAATTTTCTGGAAAATTAATTATCTCGTTTTAAATTTTAAAAACAAAAATAAAATAGAAATAAATATGGCGTGCAATATGTCATATTTTCAAGGATTTATAAATCATTATATTTCAAATGAATTCCTTTAAAGCTTAAATTATAGCATTCCAGACACAGTACTAAAAAACCTAATCATAAGGGGAATTTTTTGACAATCACTTAACTAAGCCAGCCATGTGCGGGCACCTGCATCCTCTATTCAAGCAAATATAATGAATTGCAGAGTTGAGAATTCCAGCATATTTGTATGATGCACAGACAGTACTCTAGAATCTATCAACCATGATTTTATATGAATAATTAAAGTACTCCTTACCTCCAATGTAATAACACCACGAAAATGTCTTTCCTCTTGTTTTTTTGTATACCCAAGCTGTGGAGTGAAAGGTTAAAGTCGATACTACACAGTAAATTAATTAAAAGAGGAAAATTATAATTTCATAACTGAATGAAAAAATAAACAAAGATGAATCACAGATTCAAAAATATGATAAATAGTTGAAATCTACAGGAATTATCATAATTCAAACATCAATGACAACTTTTAAAGCGTCACAGCTGTTTCTTATTAAAATATTTGCTATTCTGTTGTTGCTCTTATTAGGCCATCTTATAAAAGGATTACTGTACTCCAACTCCTAATTGTTATAGTTAGTATGTATAGCTTCAATATCTGCAGACTATTTGTAGGATATCTTTAACAGAACAAACAGCAGTTGCTGCTTTGTACTATTCACATATTATAGTTACACATAGTATCTCTCTATTGTTTTCCATCTTTTCTACCTCAATTCCGTACTTTCAACATGGTATTAGAATGACCCATCACCAATTGCCTACTGCAGTTACAATTACTCTGCCTCATTGCAAACCAATAACACTCTCTGGCTTTCAATTTCAGTGGCTGTCTTAACATTTTCAGGCAGTTTCTTTCGACACAAGCTAATATGGTATTGCAGTTGCTCCCATTTTGATGAAGCACAGGGCTGTTAGACCTGTTCCCTTTTCTTGTCTGAAACTTACTCGTTAAATAATTACAAAGCTACTAAAAAAACCACCACAGTTAATTTCACTACATATCCAGCCATCCCCTATTGCTTTTTTGCTTCAACTTCAACACCCATCAGCTTGCCTCATCTAATTTCTTACTAGGAAATTACCACAACTCATAAGTTAAACATTACTTTTAGGTCACTGATTCCACATTATGTTAACAGAACATTACATCAGTGCGATGTTTTAGAGCACCACGCGTCTTAGATGTTTATATTTTAACATCTAAAAAAAGTAGCCATTAGTCAAAAGACTAGCATGTCAATTAGAAGAAAATGAAATTAGAATTTATAAAAATAATGATAAAAGCCTCCATGTAAACAATTTAATAACTTGGCCAATAGTTACTGACCTTTCCTGTCTTCTCATTTAGCACAAACCATCGCCGACTCCAACCATTAGTTTTAGCACTTTTCTTTAACAAAAATCCTGTAAACAATAAAAAAACTAGATTTAGCTTCTTAATGATTTTGAAATATAAAGTTTAGCAAATTCAAATTTCCAAATTCATGCATCATTAGGGCAGATTACGCTTAGCTCCCACACCAGTCTAGGTTAATTAGCCAAAGAAACAGAATTGCATAGTTTTTAGAGTTAAGTTCATTTTTGAAAGCCTGCCATTCAGGATCGTATCAGAATAGCCCAGGTATAGTAGGAGTTGGGTTACACAGGAGAATGCCAGATCGAATCTCAAGAACATGTATTAGTCATAGGTACAGTTTCCTGTTGAAGAGGTAAGTGCAGTCTACGTTTTAAAATACTAAACATATGTTTTACTTAACATTATGTTATATTATTTCTTATTATATACACATACATAATTCTTATATTATTATATGTTATACATTGTCCTTTATATAATATATACATATAATAATGTTATAATATTTTAAACATTTTTTGGTTAGACAATGGCCCAGTTTGTGATGCAGGCCCAACACTATTCTCACCCAAAATAAGTATAGGTGAGGAGGAAGTGCTGCTGAAATGAAACAAAGAAAGAGGCTAGGGTTTATTTGGGTGAGAAGGATGATTCGGCATGCCTCCAAATTGGGGCATCATCCACCCCCAAATGGTCCAATAATTGCAGAGGCTTTTGCTTTTTTTTTTTCATTTTATTCATATTATAATATTATATTAATGACAACACTATTGTAAAAAAATAAAATATACTGTACTTCATAAATCCCAAATCAAGTAAATTTCCACGATGATATACAATTTTATCCTGATATATCCAGGAGCATGCTGGAAAAATTCAGAAAAAGTACCTATACAAAAAAAAAAAAAAAACAACCTAAGAAAGAGCCAACCAGGAATTTGAGATTACAAGACATTTCTGTCAGCAAACTGTAGTAGCATATAGAATAGGACACACCTGCTGTTATTTCTCCTTCAGGACCCGCAGTCTTTAAACCTGAGCCTTCTTGCCCTTCTTTCTCTGACTGACCAGATTTGTCTTTTTCCTTCTCTTTTTTCTCCTCCTTCATTGACTTCATGCTACCACCAGTTTGGGGACTACTGGCCTACAAGTTAAAAATAAGCAGTTTAAATTCAACAAATCACAAAAAGAAGAGTAAAATATAAATGAAATAGATTAAAATTATAAAAGGAAATATTATATGTTTTAAAATTTAAACATGTTGAATAAAAGAGAAAGAGGCATAGGTTGAATCCCTAATTTGTATAGAACATTTCAGATTCAGCATTTAAAAATAGAACAATACAAAGAGATGGAACTAAGCCCGTTACATCTAACAATATGCAACTCCTTTGTTACGGTATAAGACCACCTACCCGGTTAAGTATAGATTGCTCAGCATCTTGTCCTTTTTTAGAGGATCGGCCCCCCTTAAGCTCCTCCTCTCTACGTTGCCTTTCCATCCTAATGTGAATAGCATAGAATAAATAGATCAGTAATGACCTCACAAATTTAAATTTGGGAGACATTTAGACATATAGACTATAGTATTGAAAATAAGCAAAAAATAAAAAGAATTTCACGGTTAACTATGCAACACTATTCAACAGAACTATCAAATGAGAAAAGGCATGTTCCAAGAAAAGTCCAAATTACCTCCTTTGTACCAAGCGAATGAAGTGTTGTGGTGGAACAAAAGCACGTTCCATATCAACTAGTGCAACCACCATTTTCTTCGATTCATTCTTAAACCCTTCCAGAGCAGAAGTTGCAATTGCCACAACCTTGAAACATTTTTAAACAATGTTATATAAAGAACGGGAATGTGCACTCCCACCAAGGGATACCTTAAAGAACAAAAAATGTATAAAGGAATGGTTGACAACAAGGAAAAAGACTCAAATTTATCATAATAAATCAATGAAGACATCAAGTAGAAAATGAAAAGGAGCAATAAAGTACCATACCTCTCTCTTGAAAGGTGGGTATCTTCCTAAACCAGGTGTAGCATTGGCAGCAGATGAAACAATATCTATCAGGACACGATGTACCTGGAGCATATGGTAAAGGAGAATCACGATGACTAAAAAGTATAAAAAGAAGGAACACTAGAAAAAATGCAGTGCTACCATTAACTGCAAGTAATGTAGGATTTCTTATAGCAACTCATTTCCTCTGATACAGAAAATGGAGACTAGCATCACCACTTACTCCAAACCCATTCTCTCCTATTCATGCCCTATCATGCACTAAACTATTCTAGCCTCTAAGATTCCTTTAGTCCCATTTCTTCGCTAGAGCATTTAACCTCCCATAATTTCTTTCCAGACATTCTGATGTGTTCTATATATGACAACACGAACATTCCTTCAAACTCCTATTCTGCCCTCCTCCATAATAGTGGTATATCGGTTCAGTTGAATTACAACCATGTGATTTACATAAAAATGATGCAGTGCTCATTCAACATGTGGTAATAAGAATCTTGGAAACTCCACACCAAAATCTCATGCTTCCGGTGTGTGGGACTTAAGCCCCGTACCTTGCAATTGGATCCACAATACAATGTACTTTGAGAGGAATCTCAAAAGCTATTAAAGGAACCCTTTTTAAATTACAAAAGATTTATAGTTCCACTACAAGTAACATATTTTCACAATAGATAGAATGAATACATCCAAATGGAAGGGAAAGGGCAAAGAATATAGATACTAAATGAAAACTTCAAACCTAAATGACAAACCCAATGACCGTACAAAGAAAAACACTTCAAGTTATAAGGAACAACCAACTATCTTTTAGAAACTCAGCAGAGTAAAGAAGGTTAAATATATTTCAAGTTCATTCTACACATTAAAGCATTACCTCATCAACACAAAGACGTGATGGTTCTTTCGCAAGCTCTAGAACTCCTTTGATCAGAGATCTCAATCCTTTTTCAGGGGAAATAAGATAAGGCTGATAACCATCTGCTTCTAGCACAATCTGATAACGGACAAAAGGGCTAAGCAACAGTAGTAACATCCCCTCCCCACAAAAACAAGGGGACAACAACGAAAAAGCACTGCAGAAGAAAGATATCAACAAAACATTTGTCCAAAGCTTACCCTCTTCACATTGTTGATATCAAAATGCCTATCTAAAGGTAATTGCTTCATTCTATCAGGAAATCTTCCCTCAAAACAAGAAACAATTTTCCAACCAGATCCCTGCCAGATAATTTAATCGTATATAAAACAATGCCCAAGAACAAATATAAAATTAATTACTCATTAACACAATGTGGATAATAAATTAGTCCAAAATGCTGAAATTTCAAATAAAAATATATAATTCACTGATCAATTAATCATAATGACCCTTTCTTCATTTATTTCTCCATCATTTAGTAGATATCTGCATTCAAAATATGATTTTGTAGTATATGTCAAGACAATTCAGAATTGGGTATGCCCTAAGCTAGTATGTTGGACCAGCTTCTTCATGATCCCTTTACAAGTGATTGGAAAGGAAAAAAATACTTGGTACCAATATGGGTAAATGGGATTTTTGGTTGTTTGTATGGGTGGAAAGGAAAGGAAAGTTTGCATCTTCAAGGGTACACCTTCATATCTAATTTGTAAAGAACTGTGCATTGGGTATATGGCTTCTCTTTCATATGCAGCACATGGTTCACAGCACTTCTGTCTGTCATTTTATTGGTTTTATTTAATTAGTCTGAGGATTCGTTATCCTCCATCTTGTTTGCCCAGTTTTATTTTCTATTTCTAATACAACTCTCGTTAAAAAATGCAATAACAATTCATACTACATAAAAATAACATTGTAGCAATACCAAATATCGCATGTAAAATAAGTACCTAGCCAACTACATTTTTATCTAAAGCACCATAACAATAATTAAGAAAATTGAATGCAAGTTAATAAGGTATGCTCTTTCTCAGATCTAAAACCTCTTAAGCTAAAAGATTCTAAAATTAAATTGAGCTCGTAAAATATGGTTTATCAAGCTACAGATTATTTGAGGCTAAAGAATAACATCCCAATAGTAACTAACATCAAAATAAATAAAATTCAATTAAATATAAGAGCCAAGACAGTAAACCTCGCCACTGGTGATGTGCTGTAGGAACTTATCCTCAAATTCACGGCAAAGTTCCAAGGCTATAGCACGTGTACCCTCTGAAGTGGTAACCATTGACTCACCAAGCCTAGCCAATTCATCCTGAACTATCTGAGACTTCCCTTGTAACCTTAACAGCATCAGTAAAGTTAAGATTAGCAGAGACAAGCTACGCATATAGTAGACAAAATCATGAAAATTAAAAACACAAAAGACTTTACACGAAAGAAACAGGAAGCGCGGATCTATTGTCCACCACTAAGTTTTTCACTACTATAAACAAGAACCAACTCAAAACAACAACACTTATAATTAAACGAGAAAATATCACACTGCACTACATATAACTTACCCAGAAAGAAGGTTGGGAAGCCGAAGCTTCATACGATTCTGAATTTGCTGCCCCAGGGCATCCACTAAAGCTATCCTTCCAAGCTTACTTTGAGGAGCTCCAGTCAATATGGACTTGAGGGTTTCGCTCTCTGCTCTCCATGCAGTTTCTAAAGAATTCTCGGAGCCAGCAGATCCAGATTGTGCCGTAGCTATTGAAACTGATTGACCAATCAATGCAACCCAAGGGATATCTGCTGTTTTTGGAGGACCCTGATTCAATAAGAGAGCTTGTACAGCAGCAAGTGCCTTTTGGTCTGAAGCAGCTTGATCTATTTTACTAATAACTCCGATGGTTCTGGTACCTGTGAATATATGTTTTCCCCTATTTAGTCAGTTGACAATGACAAAACTACCAAATAGAGAATAGAATCAAGCAAATCCTCATAAATTCAACAAGTTTTACATAACAATAATCCTAAAAAGAACCGTGCAAACAGTCTACCTTCTCCATCATATTCCTTTGCGTATCTAAGGGCTCGAGATGAAGCAATTTCGGGTGCTTGAGCTGCAGGTACGATAACTAGCAAAATGGCATCATTATGCTCGGCATATTCACTAACCTATGAAACGATCCCAATAAATAGCATTAGAATCTCAAAGCTGTGCAATGATAACAAAAAGCAAGATGTAGGACACCAGTTACCAGTGACTCATCCATGATGCGTTGATCCAGCCCAGGTAAATCGACCAATTTAAGAGGTGGTGCTGGGAAGATAAAATGGTAGAAAGAATGTTAGTATTTTAGGACGTTTTGTTTGAAAGAACAAAAAAAACAAAGTACAGCGCATATAACTGGAGCCTGTGGTCATCTGATATCATAACATTAATTGCATGCAGCAACACGAAACTCAAGTTTTTGCATGGCTACTATAACCCAAGAACTATTTTCAGCAAACAAACATAAGACCAACAGGTTATGATGTCAGGCAATTCACCTTCTCAAAGCTGTATAATTCTAAATAATCGCACCACCTGACGATAGTAAGGTGAGTAAAAATCATCAATCAACAACAAACCTGTACTCGTGCGCAGCTTCAAATAAATTTGATCTCGACTCTTGCCGGAGGAACCCTTACTGAGTCTATCCTGCAACGAGTGCCTCAAAGCACCTGCGGCAACGCAACGAAGCACGCATATATGTTCGTCAGTAAAAAAGAAGAAGCAAATTGTACAGATCAGGCACTTCGGCGCTTGCAGTTTGAAAAGGAGAATAAGAACTGACTTGCGGAGACTTGCTGAGACTTGTTGTCAATCTGCAATATAATGGATTTGCTGCTCAACGAAGTGTCTCGCTGCAGATCAATGCAAATAGGAGCCCGAGTAGCTCCGTTTTCACCAGTAGGCTGCAGAATAATACAAAATTCAACATTCAGTTTCAAAGTTTTGCCTGCGTAACAGAGTAGGGTTTAAGAATGAGTTCAGAGTTGAAGTTACCAGAACGGGATGTCCAATCAAACTGTTGAGAGCAGCGGATTTACCAGCACCCTACAAAATCGGAATCACTGAGTAGTGAAGAAAGCGACTACGTACGAGAAGAGGAACGTGGAGAAACGGAGACTTACAACATTGCCGAGTGCAACAACGTTAAGAAAAGTGGACGGTCTTCGGGAATTGGAGGAGGAGTTGGATTCATCGACGTCTTCGTCGGCGAGAAGCGCCGCTGCCTGGCGCATCGAATCGGCGAGCTCCGACAAGTCCTCGATCGCCGCCATCGATGAATCGGTCGATCAGCAAATCAAAAACGAAGAATCTTAGCGGAGGAATCGAAGGAACACGCTCTCGCCGTATAGGGATCGATCGGAATCGAACCCTAAATCAGAGCTTGGGAATCAGGATCTGGAGCAAGGTGTGAATCAGATCTCCGAGTTTCTCTCTCTAGGACTCAACAAGTGGGGGTTTCGTCTTTACTATATTGAACTTCGATTCAGAAATTTCAAAAAGCACACGCTCTTTATCTCTCTTTCTCTTAGCGTTTTGAAATGGTTAGTTGTCCCAGTCGTCTTGTCCTGTCTTTTTATTTTGAATCCTGTTTTGTTTCAACCTAATTAACTTTTAATTCACCGTCCAACGTCTCTTCACCCCTAACAATGGTTTGGTTCAATTTATCATTCTAGGACTTTGATATATTACCCTATGATGGTTAAGGGAGAAGGAAAAAAATTAAATTATGTTAGTTTTCTTCGTTCTTTCAGCTTATTTTTAACAAATTATTTTGATTAGAGAAATAGATTAAGATTATACACTAAACTTAATATTTACCATATTCAACAGCATTAACAATTTTGTTTGAAATCCTAAATATTTAAAGAAATTAGTCAATATATTAAATCTTCTCACATGTTAATCAAATCAAAATTAAAGATAACTTATATTTGATTGCACATTGATGATTTTGTATTTCCCTATTGGAATGGAGATGATACAACTCATGATTTTGTATTTCCCTATTGGAATGGAGATGATACAACTCAGAACAAAAAATTTAAAGGTATTCAAAGATACATGGAGGAGAGACAAGAAACACACATGTAACATTGAAATTCATGTTTTTTTATACTCTTTATTGTTATTGTTTTTTGAGTGTTTTGATTTTATATTTGTTTAATGCAGTTTTTTGCGTTCAATTTTCTGACTGTGTTCAATTTTCACTAAAATAATCATATTTTTACTTAAGTTTTTCTTTTCTTTTCTTTTTTCTTTTTGTTTCTTTGGCTAATTGCTTATATAGTTTTTCATAAATGTGAATTTTTTTTATATTTGTAATTTTTCTTAAATGAGTTATATTATATGAATGCTGGTTGATAGTGATGAATTAAAATCATATATATAGGATGATGTGTGAAGGATGATGTGTGAACATTTTTTACATTTATTTTGTAATAGAGATAAAATTATTTCATTGACCATTTAAGTTATAAAAATTAAAATATCAAGTATTGAAAAGTTAGAAAAAAAAATTTAAACACACCGATATGTATAGATGTGTAACATGAATCGTAATGAATTTACCTTAATTCATATTTTTTTATTTCGTTAGTAAAGTGAAGTTTAAAAAAAATCATATAATACTTAATACAAGTCTTATAATAATTAATTTTTTATATTAAAAAAACATTATCAATAGTATGTTGTTTGCGTGATAATATATTATGTACACATATGTAAGAAAAAGTACCAAACTAACATCGAAAGAGTAATAACAACTTGTTTTGAACTTTATTTGTAATTATATATATATATATATATATATATATATATATATATATATATATATATATATATATATATATATATATATTAATATTAATGTAAACAATAATGTGTGATATATTAAAAATGAATTGTTTATTAATAATTAATAATCAATTTTTTATATTAAAAAAACATTTCGAATAACCTATTATGTGTTGTTTGCGTGATAATCTATCATGTATACATAAAAAAAATAAGTACAAAAGCAACATCGAAAGGATGATAACCACTTATTTTGAATTTTTTTTAATTATTTGCAAATATAAATATAAATATATATATATATATATATATATATATATATATATTTGTTTAAGTATGACAAATTTAGTATAATATCTTTTTCAATAATTTTGAGGATACTTATGCTTTAATTAATTTTTAGGGTTATGAGTTTTGTTTTATGTCTAATTTATCAAACATATTTGTTTTAAATTAATTTAAACACATTCATTATACACTTGTGTGCCCTCACATTTATATGAATGAAAATGATGTCATAAAAAATGTAACGAAATGGTGTAGTTTACTTACGAAGTTTTGTTTACTTTGCATGTTTTGCGTACTTTGTATAATAAATTATCAAAAATAAAAGAAAGAAAATATATGGGTAAAATGATAATTATACCTTGATTTTTTTAATAAATCTAAAGAATTATTATAAAATTATAAGAGACTTAATAATAAGTGGAATGTTTTTTTTATCACTATGTTGCAATTTGAATTAGAAATTATGAAAGTGATGTAATATTTTTTTTTAAATGTCACTCAAGACAAGTTATGCAAAATTAGAATGACTTCATGATGAACAAGTCGTGTTGGTCAAATACAATTTCATTTAAATTGAGTTTAAGTTGTGGCACAATGATATGACTTTGATGTATAAGTTGAAGTTGTCAGAATTTCGCACAATTTTGATTGAAGTTAATGACTTTCCAAAGTAAAGTCATGTCAACATGGTTCGACTTTCATGATTTTGTTTATAATGTATAAGTCATAATATAATAGCACAACTTCATTTGCGTTGAGAACAAAGAAAGCTTTCTCCTTTAATCCCATAGCTTCTTAGTGTCACGACTATTTGAAGACCCAAATGTGCATTATCCCACTCAGAATTTATGCTTTTTTTTGTCTCCTAATTCTTATCCAAAATCACTTCCATATTGTAGCTGCAAATGGGTTCCCGAAATGGGAACGCTTGGTTCCTCCCTTGCTTAGACCGGACCATTAGTTCTTTCTCCTCCAAGGCGTAACCACCCACCTTTCTTTTTGTTTCTCCTAACTCGCTATCTGAGTTGTTGACTCGGTACCAAGTCCTCTCTCTTTCTTCGAGTCAAACCTTCTTGCTTTTCTTTGATGGTATTTTGAAGCATGGCGAATGTGATGTCCTTTCTAGAATATTTTGATTCCATGAAGGAAGGGAATTTGAGATTCAAATCGATATCAACCCCTTCGGTGGTGGGGAAGGGTTCTTATTGTTCTTCTCCTTCTAATTGTTGTTTTAGAGAGGGTGAAATGGATGAAATTATGTGGCGAATCTCGAATAAGCACATTTGGATCTTCGAATAACCGTAACACGAGGTAGTAATAAGAGCAAAGAAGAAAGTTTGTTTGGTTTTCAGAGCAACGAAATTCATGTCATTCTACTACGACTTTTGTGTTATAAACAAAACCATGATGGCACACCTTTGCTTACATACCAAATTCGTACCACTATCTCACGACTCCAACTCAATTTAAGTGAAATTATGTTTGATTGACACTAAGGGTAGGCAAAAAAATTGGTTTACCCAATCTGGTCCAATTTTAAACTGAATTAGTCCACTATAAAACTACTTTATAAATTTTGTTTTCTACTTTATATCCATTTTTATATATTTTGTAGATCAAATTTTTATTTTATTTTTATAGATTTTAAAATATGGGAAATCTAAATTTTAACATTGGATCAGACTTTTATCCAAACTTATCTGAATTGTATTCTCTATTCCAAGATTTCAATTCTCGGAACCCTAAATTTCTTCTCTCTTCTTTTGTTGCGGTTGATTGATCCAAGGTATCTGAATCTCTTCTCTCTTCTCTATTCCGACAATGTTTCTCGTTTCTCCTCTGTTCATTTTATCTAGTTTTAAGTTTGATTCATTCATTTGTTTGATTTTGTTTTAGAGAACGAATGACAATGTTGCGTTTTGACCGAGATCGACACCAACACTGACGGCAACGTTGCTAGCCCCATGTCTGTTTTCTTTTTTCTTCTCTCCTTTATTTTTTGGATGTGAATTTTCTTCTGGTGAATGTGTAGTTTTCCAATGAAGTTGAATTGTTTGATAAATTTTTTATATGTTTCGTATGTTTTACTTTCTTGTACAAATTCTTCTATCACTTTTTTTCTCTTCCTTTCTTTCTGCACTTTCACGGCTCAAGCTGTGAGGCACTCACACACAGAGGGAGAAATTAGTGTAATCCAGCAGAACTGAACTTTGAAATAAAGATGAGAGTATAGTTCCATCCATTGGTAAGTTTCACATTTGTTTTTAAAAACTTGGCTAAAAAACTAATCATGGCCCAATTTGCTAAAAGAATCATTGTGAAACAAAAATACAGGTTGTGTCAGCATTAACTTTGTTAGAAGTTAACTAATTTGTATTTAAGAGATCATGAATTGGTGTGCTAGAGTATTAATGTGCTTCATATACGCATATGTACATCGAAACTTTACAAATGATTCAAGAATGCCACTTTCGGTGTCCTGTAAAATCATTATTATACATACATATATAGTATAATTCAATGTCCCTTGTAATCATAAAGTAAGAGTGGTGCATATTTGTAATATAAAAGTATGAAAATTAATATAAAAGTATACATTAATATCTATTGGTTTTCTTTATTTTTTTCCCTTTTATCATGTCATATTGTTTACAATGCTTTTTTTTTTTACTTTCCTCTTAAATAGAAATGCTTTTAAGAATTGAATATGACTGAAGTATGCATGTATTCAAGTCAAGTTTAATTAGATGTAAAATGTATATTACTGGCCATTTTCTTTCCTAATACTTCTTTGATGATTTTCTTTTGTTCTTTTTGTGTTCTTAACTTAAAACTTGGTCTTCATTTTTACAAGGTTTGTTACACTGATGTAGGCAAGTGCCAATTCACTCGTGCATTTGAAGGCTTTTCTTTACATGCAAATTTGTTTTGAATTTGCTTAGAATATTGTAAATAAAGAATAATTGGTCACATAACTTGCCTTCTAACTCTCCTTTTTTTCTAGTCTTCTTGAGGAAGAAAAACTCATCATATAACTTCATGGTATCCTTGGAAATAGGTACTTAATGCTCACTAAATTAGACACAAAAGTTACATTCTTAACATTGTTTGCTTTTTAGTTAAACTGACTTCCTTAAAGAAGTGTATATTCAGACCAAATCTCAACTAATGACAGATTTTTGGAATTGAAAGTTTTGACATGTTGTGTTTAAAATGCTATGTTGCTCTCTTTGCACTGTGAAATGAGGATTGAAACACACAAGTTTTAAGTGACAAATTGATGTTACTAAATCTTAGTGTTTTTCTCTTATACCAAACATTTCTTAAAAAATATCCAAATTTCATGTTGCTATGTTTAGATAAAAATAAAATGATAAACTCTTGTGTAATTATTGAGCTTGTTTGAAATCAAAAAACTAGATATTAGTGTAAACAAACACAATATATTAATTTCATTACTTACTAATTGTCCTTTATTAAGACTATTTTCATGCATATGAGCAGCAATAACCATAATTACAGGCTATTATAATAACAATTACATGTACTTATTTCAGAGAAATTATTAGATAAGTTTATCACATATCTCTAGTTATACATTCTTGTTTAGAAACAATTATAGATATTGATGGATATCATAATTGTTGCAAACCATTTATGGTACAATTTTTAACAAATGAACAAATTCAAAGGTGGGTTGTTATAGCCTCTCAGCTACCAGAAATACCGTATTTGATTTGATATGATATGACATCTTCTAGGTTGTGTTCTTGGTTAGTCAATTTTGCAACATTGTTCTAAATATGTCACTAATCCATGAAGATGATTGTTTCGTCTCAAAATCGATTGAGCATGCACTTTCTACTCCATCAATTATCAGTGGCTCTGTAAATATGGGACCCCCTTCTCATGAGGGACGGAAAAATCGATCAAAAGCTGGGAACCATTTCATTCAACTATAACCAAAATCGAATAAGAGGGCTCAATGCAAGTATTGTGATATCCTTATTCGATATGAGAAAGGAACAACTGCAATGCGTAATCATGTGTTGAGATGTCTAAATAACCCCAATAAAGAAGTAAACAAAATACAAAAAGTAAGTTCATCTTCAACAATTGATGGAAATATTAACTCTCCTTCTTATGGTAGATTTGACAAAGAACTTTGTCAAGAAGAACTGGTAAAAATGTTTGTGGAAGTTGAACTCCCCTTTCGATTTGTAGACCATGTTGCTTTTGGGAGGTATTCAAATGCTTTGCAACCAAGATTTAAGATCCTATCACGTTATACCATATCACGAAATATTGTGACATTATGGAATGCAAAAAAGATATATTTGAAGGATTTTCTTTCTTAACATTGTCAAAGAGTTTGTCTCACTACTGATGCATGGACTTCACCTCAAAATCAAAGTTATATGTGTTTAACAGCCCACTTCATCGACAATGATTGGAATTTGCATAAAAGGATTTTGAATTTCCGTCAAGTAATAAGTCATACGGGGGAGGCCATGGCTAAATTTGTGGAGTCATGCTTGCATGAATGGGGTTTAAGCCGTGTTTTGACCTTGATAGTAGATAATGCTACACAAAATGACACGGGAGTTCAACACTTGAAAAAAAAATACTATTGTCTTAGAATAACTCAGTTTTGAAAGGTGACTATACTCATATGCGTTGTTGTGCACATATTTTGAACTTAATTGTGAGTAGTGGTCTAAAAGAGATTGATAACTCTGTTTTAAGAATTCGTGTTGTAGTGGAATATATTAGATCATCTCCTTCTAGATTTATGAAATTCAAAGAGTGTGTTGAAAGACAAAAGATTGAATATAAAGGTCATATTTGCTTGGATGTTGAAACAAGGTGGACTTCAACATATTTGATGTTAGATGTTGCTTTCAAGCATAAAATGACATTTGTTGAGCTTGAGTTTTATGATGCAAAATATGCTAATGAGTTAGGAAAGGGGATTGGATTGCCTTCTTATGAAGATTGGGAGTATGTTGAGTCTATTCTACCTTTCTTGAGCATTTTTTATGAAGCTACTTTGCGCATCTCAGATAACTCTTATGTTACTAGTAATATCTACATGTTAGAAGTGGTAGGAATTTGGAATGGGGTCAATCATCTCTTCACGCTCCATGCCTCTTGCAATCAGTAAGTAATGAATGGACTTCTCTTTTCATGTGAATAACTTTTCTTTCTTTGTATTCTATTGTTTAGTGATTTTCTTAAAACCTTAAGTTGTATTCTGACATGACACTTTGATGGGAACAACATTTATAAGTCACAAAAAATGTGTTAGTTTTATTATAATTGGTGGGTGGAGATAAAATGATTGAGTGATGTATTAACTTTTGTTGTTATTGCCTTGACATTCAGGAAAATATAAAAGAGGCTGAATTGATTATAGTAGCAGAAAGACCATGAGAGGGAGGGTTGCAAATTTATGAATTTGAATACAAGGTGGATAATACTCGTGGAGGGATGAAGAAGATATTTTCTACAACATTTGTGGTCTCAAAGAAGCTCTATTTTCTAAATATTGCTCACTCTAATAAACCAAAGAACCCTCTTGACCTAAAGAATGATTTTATAGCAATTTCCTGTTTATGATTTTTTTATTCTTTCTTAAGTTTTTTGATTTGATTCCCAAATTATTGCTAATGAGTTATGTTAAGTCCTTACATACTACTTCAACATGATATTTAGTTAAAGGGCAAAAACTAAAGAATGTTTATGTATTACAATATATTTACACGTGATCCATCAGGTTTGCTTTATTTGTTTTAGATGAACTGTCATTTTTTTTTGTTAAGAATTTAAATTATATATTATCTTAATCTTTAATACTATTAAATTTATAATATTATTATATTTTATTATTTTAATTTTTTAAAAATATTTATGTATTGGATGAAATAATTATTTTATTTTTAAAATATAAATATAAATTTAAAATTAAATTTATAAAAAATTAAGTTTCATTAAAAGTAGATTTAGAATGGATCTAGATTTTTCAATTGATCCAAATATTTGAATCTGGATATCTAATTTGACCATAATATTTGGATTTGGATTTTAAAATATCCAAATTGTTATTTCACAAAAAAGTGGATCTTGATTCAAAATCTGGTCCACATATATGGATTCATAGTAAATCTGGATCAAATATCTAAAGATTCGATCCATGTCCACCCTTAATTGACATAACTTCTTCATCATGAAATCGCTCCAACTTTGCACGACTTACCTTTAGTGGAAATGTTTTAAAAAAATGCACTAATTTCGTAATTTCTGATTTAAATTGCACCATAGTGGTAAAACACCAATAAAATGGTAGATAGGTTAAACAAATTTTACTAAGATAAATTTAAACGACTCAAATTTAATCTTAAAAAGTAAATTTCAACTCAATATTACAAAACAAACTAGGTAAAATAAATATACTTATAATATATAAAGTTGATCTTATTTAAAACTCCAACCAATTGTATTTCACACATTATAATTCTTGGAATTTAACAATTTGTGTTACAAAGGTAGAGCAATATTCTCGTTATGTTAAAAAGAGGTGTGTATATCTAAATTTTATTGCAAAAGATAAATCCCAAGTATTAACAAAGTGGTGGCAAAAGTATAATGTTTCTCAAAAGATATAAGAAAGTAAAATTGCTTGATTTTTTTTAATGTGAACAACTAATGCAAATATTTCAATTAATAGGAAGTGTACAATGTTGCCTCTTACTTTTAAAATATATAGATGTGTATATTTTACATCAAATTTTTAAATCTATTTTTCAACATTTAAATACCAATTTGAAAAAATAATATTTTTATATCAACTGTTAATAATTTTTATTTAATATATTTTCAGAACAATCAACTATTGCTAATTTTTTGTTTTAGTCCCCCACTTAACGTTTGCATTATTTTAGTCTCTGACGTTTTGAATTGAATGGAATTAGTCCTCAATTTTAAACTCTGTTAGTTTCAATTGACAGTTGTTAAACGGAAGGCCACGTCATGATCTGTTTTAAGTTGAGTTAAAATTTTTTTGCACATTGTTATTTGTTTGTGTAACGTTTCAGTTGAGTTAAAAAAAAAGTTTGCAACTAATTATTTTTTTGGGTAACATTTTAAGATAGGAAAATGTTTACAGTAAAAAGGGATCTGGGTAATTTGTGAAACCCTAAAATTTGGTTTTCAGGATTGGAGCCTTGATTTCATCTTCTTCATAACATCTGAAACCCTTGTCACCTCTCTTCTTCCTCGCGCGTGGACAACCAATACTGGGACTTTGGGTCTCGCCGCTGCTTGCCTCCAGCCGGTCGGAGTTGCCGTCATCGTTCATCGAGGCCGCCGCCAACACCATTTTCTTCCTCCGAGAATCGTGTGAGGGTTTGTTCCTTGCATAATTGCCACTGCGCCCTGCTCCACCACTGGCACTGTCACCAACGCCCTTGTTAGAGATTTCACAACCGAAGGACACCCTTCTCTCTTTACTGATTCTCTCCTTCTGTGATTATTGATGAGAAATTAAAAATGGAGAAGAATGAGAAGAATGAGAAGTGACAGAGGTTCTAAGGTGGCGTGAGTACTGTGTTTTTTGTTTTGGTATGGAAGATGATTTTGATGATTGGCAGGATATGAGATTGGCAATGGTCTTGAGTTGGTGATTCAGTGTGTTGATTTTGGATGAATAAAAATTAAGATGGCGTGAGTGATGAAAAGGCGTGGAGGATGACCACGAAGGTTAGCAAAGGATGAAACTCTGAAACTTTTAGATGATCTTATATCCACACAGAGGTTGTTTTCGAACATGAACCTCAAAGGCCAATACTGATCCAAAAAAATAACCACGTGTAAATTTTTTTTTAACTCAACTTAAAATGGATCATGACATGGCCTTTCGTCTGTCATTTGAAATTAACGGAGTTTAAAATTGAGGACTAATTCCATTCAATTCAAAACGTCAAAAACTAAAATAGTGCAAACGTTAGGTGGGACACTAAAACAAAAAAATAGCAATAGTTGAGTGACGAAAAACATAATTAACCCTTTATTTTATAATATGTGAAAATAAAATTAGTTTGTAAGAGTTTAGTTTTATCTGAATTTATATTTTATGACGTAACATTTTTTAAATGAGATTAATTATTATCAATGAGTAGTTATGAAGTGTGTGACAAATAAGGTAGTAGAAAATTAAAAGGAAGGTTAAAGTTTGGAAAAGATTAAACTTTGTTCTTAGATACTTCTAAAAGTTATTTGGAAATGAGCACTCAATCATCAACAGTTTGACAAAAAAAAAACTATTTATCCCACAAATCATTTATTAAGAAAAATGAAAGCTACGAACATTTTTTTTCAATATTAGTTATAATTATAACATATCAACCTAAATAATAACACAAAAGAAAAAAATATACAACCATATAATTTTTATATTAATTCGACTCGGTTCAAGATTATTTGTAGCAATGTCTGAAAGCTTTTAAGCGAGCTTCTACATTCCTGCTTTCTCTATGCTTTGTGCTTTTGTACTTGGGTAGCTTACTAATTCGATTATATTTATTTATTTATTTGATTTAAGTGAATTTAAAATTTAATTTAATTTTATAAAATTTATATTTCTAATATCAAAAATAATTTTAAGTTCAATTCAATTTACAAATTTGATGTATAAAATGAAATTTGTACTTCCTTATTTAATATGAATTCACATTATTTTTTATCTATATGACTTTTAATGTTTATATATATATATATATATATATATATATATATATATATATATTACTTTTCTAGTAAAAAAAACTTAATGCTTTTTGGTAAATTCATCTTATACGGATCGGAAATGATATATGTTAAAAGTTATGTCTCTCGGTGAAAATTTGAAAAGTCTTTTGTTTAGAATGTGCCGCATGTTAAAATAAAAGAGATTTCAAAAAAAAAATGTTTAAGTAAATTTTAATACGTGATAAATTTAGATTCTGAGATACATTACTTTCAAATAATATTAATATTAATTTAAAAAATTTAGTGCATTGAATTTTTTTTTTATAAAAGTAAACACTCAATAAAATAAAAATTTAAATATACAAACTAAATTATTAATTATTTTGGAAAGGAAGAATGGGAGGGTGCAGAGAAAAGGTTAACTAGGTTACGGGGTTTATTTATTTATTTAGAGAATAAAAGAGGAAGGAAAACTGAGAGTGGGTTGAGTTTGGTGCAGAGAAGCGAAGTGAGTGAGTTGGAGAGAAGTGGAGAATGTTCAAGAAGGCGGTGGAGGCCAAATCTCACCAGAGGCTCTCTGGTGCGGACAGAAAGAAGCTCCGACGAAGCATTAAGGACAAATTCCAAAGGGTTTCGGATTCCGACTTAGACGCCTTGCTTCCTCCCAAGGTAAATCAAAATTCTTCGCTTCTTCTCATTTCGATCATTTCGTTTAACACACACCAGTAATTAACAGAGTAATTGAGCAGGCAGAGATTGCAGTGGCCAAGTTTCAAAACCGCGTCCATGTGTACGCCGTGGAGGGAGGCTTTCCGGTGTTCTTCGACGTCGATGGCCGCGGCTCTGACATTTTCCCGACAGGTTTTCTTTCGTTACTTTTGCTCAGAATTGCGAATTCGAATGATAAATTGAAACTACATTCGGAATTATTCGACGCAGTTTATGCACTGTGGATTGTCCCTGAGCTTCTGCCTGCGTTCGTGCTCAAGGGTGGTGAGGTGTCGCGGTTTGTTATTGGAGGCGCCGACTTGATGTTCCCAGGTATAACGGTGCCGCCCGAAGGTCTTCCTTCGTTTCGGGCAGGGGAGCCTTGGGCCGTCAAAGTACCCGGAAATCCTGCTCCCATTGCAGTATGTAACATGCATTGCTTCATTAGTAGCTTGAGTTTAATTTCCTACTTTCAACTAATCAGAAATCAATCCTGTTGTCTTTTAAGGTTGCTATTGCAACATGTTTTGTGTGTGGATGACACAGAACCTTTATATTCTATAGGTTTACGTGTAAACTTAACCTTCATTGATTCTCTTAAAGGTTGGGAGTACCACCATGAGCAGCGATGAAGCATTGAAAGCTGGATTACGTGGAAAGGCGCTGAGAATAACTCATTACTATCGTGATTTGCTTTGGCAAGTATAGCTAGAGAGAGCCTGGTGGTGATCCTTTTATTCAGTTCAGCTATTAAATTGAATCAATCTCGTTCTATGGATTTGCAGGGAATCTGCCGAAGGCTGTTATGTGCCTAATGCAGGTTTTTTCGAAGATGTTGTGTTTGAGGATCCTTCTTCGTTACAAGCTTCTTGTGATTCCGATTCTACTGATGTTACTGGTGAGACATCAACTGATCAGCAGAACAACCAAAAAAGTGACGGAGTGGTGGAATCTCTGGATGTGAATGAGTTACAACGTGATTCCGTGTCTGGATTGGTGCCACCGAATGATGGTGAAAATGATGCTGTGGATGGAGTAACCGAAGGCCTGTCTGATTTGAAGTTACCGGATACTGCCTCTGGTAATGACCCTAACGACCAGCAGACTCTATCAACTGCAGATATAGATTCCCTGTTAGATAAGTGCCTTCTTCAAGCTCTGCACACAACAGTGAAGGACAAAGATCTTCCATTGCCTGGAAGCACTCTATGGTGGGATTTTCTCTCTTTGCTTCTTGGTTTACAAAGTTGAACCATCTGAAATAGATTGGCCAAAAAATCTTTTAAACCAGGAATTCTAGTTGACAATTCGTTGCGGTTTATATATTTTAAAAAGATAGTTCGCTCAGTAACAACACTGGCACCAAAATATGATCTATGTGGAGTGCACTTGACATCATGAGAACTTCGGTTACGATTTTTCAAGATCTCGATTTTTATACCGAGCAGGGCATTTAAGCTAAACTTGAAAAATTAGCTTTGGACAGCAGTGTTAAAAAATTGAGTTTCGAATTTCTGTTTGAAAAGATTTCTGGTTGAAAATGTCGGTGTATGAAAAATAAGCTTTTTCAATTGACTCATAAGAACTAACTCTTCATTCAAGCAAGTTATTGTCATCTAGGTTAGTCGAATATATTAGGTGATTATTCAAGTGGACTGCCATTAATATTGAACATATTTTTGTCTTAAATTCATTTCAGTTCATATTAAACATACATTTCTAGTGTGTATTGAATTGAGAAGTCAGCTTTACCTTCAGTGATATAATAATTATTTATTTTTGGGCATTGCAGGTCGAACCATGTATTACCATGTAGACCTTCAGGAATTACTTTAGATATCAAGAAATCTTCCTACAAAAAGTTATCAAAGTGGTTACAAGCAAAATCCACCTCTGGCTTGGTTTGTCATCTACTGCTTTTTTTTTTGTTACTTGGATTTGTAGAATAGTAATAGAAACTTGGTGATATTGACAGGAAAATCTTTAAATTGTTATATGAATCATAATATTAGAATCTAGAAAATGTTAAAATAGGTTTCTACCGGAATACATTTCCCTAATGTTCTGTTCTGTCAGGATACACCTATAAATGAAGCATTCTGACACTTTGTAGCCTCCTTAGCACGTTAGATGTGTAGCCTCTTAGCATTTTAGATATGTAGGTCAAGGAACTATGGGAAAAGAAGTTGGACAACATTTTTATGCTTTAGATTTCGTTTCATGAAGAATTGGAATTGAGATAAAGACTCATGGTGATAGGAGATTGGGACCAGAATAGTACCGTTAGTTCCATGTGCAAAATATTATTTTTAGATGTTTATATAACAATCAGTATTTAAAAATTCATTACCTTGAGAAAAGACCGAACAGAAAAACGTTGATTTGAAATTTGTAATATTCTTGTGAGATGCAACTTGCTGGCTTTTTTGAAGTATTTTGGTGAATTAATTGCTTTTGGAAGGGAGGGATCACTGATATGGCTGCTAGAATAAACTCAAGCAATGATTCTCTATCGGGATGTTTCTTATGCGGAGCTAGTTACATGTCTATTTTATATATCATGATCAAATGACATTTTCAATTTTTAATGTATTTGGCCCTTTTAATAATTTGTCTTCTGCTGTTTCTTCATTGATATATTCTGCAATGCTGTTTCTGGATTCTTTCTTCACATGTATTTACATTTTGTACAGATATCAGTGAAAGAAGATAAACACAAAAAGGAAGTTATGCTGTTTTCAGTAAACCGAAACCATGCTGATTATTCATCCTTTAAGCCTGAAAAAAGGCGAGTCGAGAAAAGTGAGCAGCCTAGCGTTCAGTCTACTAATGAAGTTCGTACATCTAAAACACTGGAAGTGACTGAAATCTACAAGCCAAGTGTACATGTCAATGCCATATTTTCAGCTGTAGGAGCTGATCCGGGGAAACTTTTTAGTGCTTCTGAAGCTACCGATATTGTCTTCACATATGTTGAAAAAGAAAATCTTGTTAAACCAACAAATAAATCCATTGTGATTCTTGATGCGCTTTTATGTGACTCACTGTACAAGGGTGCTATTAAAAAAGGAACAACTTATCCTACAGAAATTCACAAGAAGGATTTAGGATCAACATTTGTGAGCCGTATGCAGCCTCACCATGTTGTAACCAGAGGGAATGAATCTGTAGTTCGTAAAGGTGCACTTAAAACAATTCAATTATTGACAGAACGACGGCAAGGCAACAAGAAAGTAACCAAACTCTCTGGTATGGAAAGTTTTCTTATAGATGCTGAAGCTTTGGCGTCAGAACTGCAGAAGAAGTTTGCATGCAGTACCTCTGTCGCAGAACTGCCAGGTACTTATTGGTTGCATTAAAATTACAAGTTTTATTTTGGTTTGTGCTTCATAATCATCAAGAAATATGGGATTTATGAGCATAAGAGTGACTGCATTACTAAATGTTGCTTTTCTTTATTTATATCCAATCTCATATGGTGTTGTCTAACTAATATATTTGCATTCATATAGAATATATGCTTTGGTTTTATCTTCTATAATTGATGGAATGCTGATGATACCTGACATTATAAAACTACATTTGTGGTCTCTTAGGTGGAAAGGATAAAGTATCGAATCTCAGTTGTTTATTCCTCAGCATTCATATAGAATAGTTATTTTGTTTTTATCTTTCCACATGCTTGATAAAATGCTGATACCTAAGATCATAAAACTACATTTTGGCCTCAAAGGTGAAAAGAGAAAAAAATAAATCTGTTATATCTTACTTTTCTTTGTTGTTGGTCTCGTCTTGTCTTGCCTTCCCATAAGGCATTTTTTTTGACATTAACAGACATATTAATGGTAATATGTAATGAGGTTACATATTAGTGAGTAACGCGAAAACAAGGAAATCAAGACATTATACCATCAAAGGAATGACAATTTTTAGTGAAGCTACAAAATGAGATTTTTGACCACTATAAAGAATACAATTGGTCGGAGTGCTACTATTGTGAAACGGGTTTTACCTGAAATCCGTTTTTTGTGTTAAAAATTGGAATGGCGCCGCTGTATTTTTCGTTGCAACCCCAGGTTGCTATCTGTATATATGTTTCTTTAATCAATTTTTTGGTTTGAAATTTGAATTGGCTTGGGGAATATGGTCAGAGATTCACCCTTGCAACATCCATTATTCTGCCTGGTGAACTTTGACTTGTAGTTTATTACATTGTGTATCTGAAATTCTAAGGCATTTGTTTGCTTGCAGGTAAAAAAGGGCATGAAGTTTTGGTTCAAGGAGGAGTTATCGATGACTTAGCTAGGCATTTGATTGAACAATACGGAGTTCCAAAGAGATACATTGAAGTGCTTGATAAAACCAAAAAATGAGCTACCTACAATGCTTTTATTTAACGCTGCTGGGAGTACTTTACTTGGATGCCTATAGATGTATGTTCTGTATGTTCCGCACCCTGGTTTATTGGGTTGATTGAGATTAATATAAGTGGAGCGAGCAAAGAATAGAAATGGACAAAGCACAAATGTTCTTTCCGATTCAAAAAATTGCTGTTTTCGAGTTTATTGTGAAACTCTGAATGGAGGATGCCACCATTCAGATCAACGAACTTGATCAGTCGAGGCAACATTCACACTGTTTTCACTCTTCGATCTGTTAGACTGAACTCTCCCTGTGATCTTTGAGATTGGTACTATACTCTTAACTTTATAAAACCTTCACTTTAGTCTCTAATTTTCTAAAACATCATAACTTTATTTTTTCTCTGTTACTAAGTTTCTCACTTGCAATAAAGATTAAAATAAACGATGTTTGTAAAGTTTGAGGCTAAAATGAGGGTTTCTCAAGGTTGGAAATTAAAGTGATTGATCTATGTTCAAGAAAAATTTACGTAGGTAATTTTGATTTTTTTTATTATCTTGAATGTAGTCTTATTATAATTTTAGAAATTTGTAATTTTGATTTAATAATTTTCCATGTTTTTCTCTTTTGTTTTTATATTTGCATTAGTTAAATTATTTTTTTACATTAAATATAGTTTTAAAACAATGACATCAAGTTTTATAGAAATGAAAAAAAAAATAAAGAATAACTATAACCTAAAATAAAAAATTGCTACTAGTATCTCTTTTCCATTTTATGTGAATGTTGTTTTATTTATAAGTCAAGTCATAAGAGGTCATTTTATGAGAACCAAATATTTAAGTCTCCTAAATAATTAAGTCAGATTCATACTAGTTTTTCTCACTGCACAATTACTAATAAAATAAGAGGAGAGCAATTCTTTTCCTTTTTATCTTTCTTTTTAAGAGTTGTATTTTTATTTTGGTTTAAATACTTTTTTCGTTCTCATTTTTCGTAGTGTTTGTTGCGGATGATCTTCATTTTTACCAAATGTTTAAAATGGTTCTTATTTTCGTAGTGTGTTGCAGATGGTTTTCATTTTGACCAAATTTTTAAAATGATCATCATTTTTGCAATTTGTGTTTAATTTAATCATTTTCTGTGACGCCGTTTAAATTAGTAACAGAACACTGTACAGGTGACACTGTGTACTGTACAAGTGGATTATTAACGTTAACTCTTCAATTCGAGGCAAAAATTTTCCAATTAGGTCGTGCTACAATTAGGGATTGATGAGTAAGACGATTTCTTCATCTTTGATTTGCAAGGAAGTAGCAATTGGACATGACGATTTAGTTGTTTAATTTCAATTTTCTAGTTAATCATCATCATCCTCTATTTCTCGTTGAACTACCAACATTTTGTTACAACAGTGTTGTCTCCAACGATTACAATCGGAGGTAAAGGAAGAAGATTGGACCGTGATTGCAGGAAAAGAAGAAGATTGCAACAATACAAATTGGAAATGAAGAAAGAAGATTACCAACTGCCCAACAATTCATTTTCAAAACTCTAGCTCACCTATTTATGTCTAAATACTAATATTACATCTGTATGATACACGTAATACATTCCAGTACAATGTAATACAAAAATAATTATTCGCAACAAACACTACAAAAATGAGGATGAAAAAAGTATTTAATTTTTTTATTTTTAGTTAGGATAATAACGTCTTTCTAACAAAATGCAACTTTTCCTTTAACATCAAATCTCTAGTTTGGAAAATAACCCAATAAATGACACGTTTGTCTATTATTATGTTTGGTTTCTTTTTGAAGCCTCGTAAGTTGGAAAAATAAAATCCCTCAAAGTAAATTATAAATCTGAGGTTCGAATTTTATGATTGTTACTTTTGAATTTCTCTAACTACCATCTTTAATTTCACATGACTATATAGGTATAATAAACTGTTAATTTATAAAATGTATAATGATTTTTTTTTGTATTTTTTTAATTGGTCTGAGTATAATTATTTTCTATATATGTAAGATAGATAATAGTTAACTTTCCTATAATAATATAACTTTTTAATATTTCATACATGAAACAAACAGAAAAAGATAAATTGAACATAATTTACAAATTTTGTTTTTTTAATGATTTTTAATTATAACTAGTGTAAACACAGGCGCTATCGCGCCTGTGTGTACGCATTTTTTGAATTATATTAATAATTGATGATATTGTAATGTTATTAATTTAATAAACAAAATAAAAGTATATTTATAAAAAATAAAATAAAATGTACGGAGAAAATAAGAGAAAAATAACTGTTGATGAATAGTAAGAGAAAAAAAGAAAAAGGAGATAAGTAAATAATTTTATAAAAACTTGTAAAAGTAACCGTTAATTTTTAAAAATTTAATAAATAATTAAATTATAAAGGGTAAAGTTGGAATTATGAAATGTGGACACAAAAGAGGGAATCCCCTTTATATATAGTTATAGATATTTAATAATAACTTCTATCATTTTATTAAATTTTAAAAAATACGAATACCTTGTGAATCGTTCTCGCGCCTGGGTTTTGGCAAAAGAGAATGTAGAAGAAAACGTGACAAAGGATAATTAGGATATATAAATACCATTTCCCGCCAAATCCGGGTATAACGGTTTTCTAATCACCGCGAAACTCGTTTCTCTGATTGTGGACGAAGATGGAGGAGTACTTGCAGTACATGAAAACTCTCCGCTCTCAAATGAACGGTACCTGCAAATCGGAATCCATTCACTGTTACTTCATTTATTTATTTATTTTAATCGAACTGAAAATGAAAACTGAAATTGAATTAGACGTGGAGGATGAAGCGGCGAAGATTTCCGTCGAAGAAGAAATGCAACTGACCAACGTACGCACTTTGGAAAACGACATTGAATCAGGTCACCACTTTCCTTCAATTGCCTGTGGAGTGTTCATGACGTCACTATTATTCTATTTATAGAGTTTAGTTTTCTATGAAGTGATTAATCATCATTGATATAATTTATCATAATTATAATATAAGTTTGTAGCAAGGCGAAAGTGTAAAATTCATGCATAATGAACTGAAATAGCTATGCTCTGTAACTGTGCAGCAAAATCGGGAATTACGCAACTCAAGGAAGACACTGAGAAGATGAGGGCCGCAAAGGGCGAGATATGCTCGAAGATACTGGAAAAACAGAAAAGGATTGCCTCTTTGGAGTTTGACACAATCAAACTCTCCCAGGTCTAAGTCAATTGGTTCCATAACATAAATGTTGGCATCAGCATTTCAGCATTTTATAACTGACCACTGCCTTAACTGTGAAAGTGTTGGAACATTTTTTATTTTTTTAGTTGAGCTACCTCTTCCCACTCTGGTGTAGAGCGTGATATGTTCATCGTTATGGTAGGAAAAAAATCAATAAAGTAAAATGAATTAAGTTTCTTTTTTAAATGAAAGTTCGTTTATGTATTAGCTGATTTACGGTAACGGTTGGAGATCCTTCATCAACTAGAAATATATCACAAATATTTATTTTACTTTGTTTTGCAAGATTGAGTGAAAATTCACTTTCTAAGATGATATTTGAGCCATTCAAAATTTAGTCAAATTTGTTAGACCTACCATTCCACCTGTTATCAAGTATCTTGAGTTCAAGAACGCAAAACTGAGATGTGGTAGCTATACTTGCTACAATAAAGTAAAATTAAGTTTAATTTAAAAGTTGTCTTTTATAGTAAGTCTATAATTAATATGGAGATTTGAAATGAAAGCTTTGTAATATGGGTTCTTAGGATTGGTTATGTAGAATTTGGGCCTTATTTCTTGTTTTGGTAAAGTCTTGAGCTGTGTTCATGGTATTCTTATCCTTGACTCTCTACCAACAGACTTTGGAGCTTATTCAGCAAGAGAGAGTTGGGTTATCTTCCAAACTCTCAGAGAAGAGGTAGCTGAAGATACTTAGGGAGTAATCTTACACATTTGATGCATATTCATCTAAGTTGTTTTAACCTTTCAGAGCCTACTATAGCAAGGTTGCGGAGGACATGAATGCCAAATTACAGAAGCAACAGGTTGACTTTCATTATTCTTCTTCTTTGTTATTGCTCCGTGACCTTTGGAGGGTAGGCTCAGTACATGAAAGCAATTGAACAATTAGTAACAATGTTGACATCAAAGGGGTTATTATGTTTGGGAAATAATTCCATTTGAAATACATATACGTGTTATGCGTGGAAGAACGGTTTCCCGTTTTTTACACAAAATTACACTCGTGAACAGTTAGTCTATAAATATTGAGTGCCATCAATCTCTCTCCCTCTGTCTCTCTCCGTCTGTCTCTCTATCTCCCTCACACACACATATATGAATGAATTCTATCATAGACCACCAAACCACCTTTATATGTGGTCTACGATGGACGCACACCTCAAAGCCCAACACGTCCAACCCCTTAATTCCCATATTGTGAGCAAAATGGCCGACATCCCAAGACCCAATATGCCCAATTAGAAACCCTCCCCTTTTTACCTCAATGACACTACCACTACAGCACCCTTTTTTATTCAAATCACCACCGTTCTTAGCTATTGCATTAGTAAAAGGGAGGTCGGGTGAAGAGTCTTTATCATCAGTTCCAAAGAAAAGTCTCTCATCACCACAATGGTGGATAAAAATGTTAACAGATCAATCAATAAAATGATCCGGCCAACAAGTTCTGTAAGGAATCAATAAATAAAAAGTTTGCTAAAGATTATGTTGAGCTGCATTGAAAATCACAAGAGTGCACCGCTACAATTTCAGTAGAAATTTTTTCACTTTTAATTCTTTAATTATTGCTGGTTAGCACTTTTCCTAATGAAATGTCCCATAAATATCGTTTATTTAATTCAGATTTCATTTTCAAAAATATTTTGAGTCCCTTGAAATTAGTTGATTTTTTCTTATGTTCAAATCCGGAGGGATTACCTTTTTGTTCACTGAGTAAATCTATTTTCCTGCATCCTTGTCCCATTAATTCTATCTTGTTATCAGCTATGCTTTCATTTTCACGCGAGTTCTTTCATTCAGTTGCAACTTTGTACTGAAAAGAAGTATTTTGCAGGAATGGGTCAGTAGTACTCGGAATATTAGCAGGGAACTGCAAAAGCATGACTTGGTATGCCTTTTTTATTCTTACCAATAACTATAAGCCATTTATCAGGACTACTCGTATATAACCTAAAGTTCCTGTGAAAATAAGGCTCCTTGGCAAGTGTTTGAGCAAACTTCTTGAGCTTGCTTATTTATTTAATTCTAAGGAAATGGTATGATTTTGTTTTATAAATTATTGACTAAAAGGAAGAATAAAGCAAACAAAACTTCATCCCATTCTCAGGTTGTATTGATTTAATTATTTGATCTATATGCTTTTCTGATTCTTGTCACTTTCTTTTTGGATTTATACAGGTCACCGGAAAGGTGGTGGGGGAAATAAGTAAAGCTGAAGGCATGGCTCTATACTTTAGTGTGGTGTTTGACACAACGTTTTACGAAAAAGGACTCTTAAACTCCACCAAAACTTTCAGGAGAATCTTTTTCTTTGCTTCTACCAAAGCAATTTTCTTAAAAGAAGAGAGATAAACATGTTCAAATAACTCGACACAAATTTGATAGCAACGCATGATCAAACCAATGTTCTTGTATTTTAAGATGCATTAGAGTTGTGACTGTCTATCACATTGTTGGACTGTTTCTAAGATAGCATGGCTTGGTTTAATTTCTCAAATTGAGAACCAATTGAGTTTTGTTCAGCAGTTTAAGCTTAAACTCAAACCACCCCATGAATACCTACTTATATCTGCTTACTGTAACTAAATCAGTAATGATTGAGATACCTTGGTTTTGTCAAGGCTGAACATTGAATCGGATGTTTATTATTATTATTATTATTATTATTATTATTATTATTATTATTATTATTATTATTATTTTGTTAACGGGCATTTTATAATCCATTTTTTAAAACTAAATTTGATGTACAAGCTTTCGTTTCATAACTTACAGGAAAGACTGGTGCGACTTGTAACCTTGTCGTGGATAACTTGGTAGACCACTTCTTTCATAAATATATACTACAATGGCGTTGGAATCTGCTAATTTATTTTTGTTTGACAGGGAAGTGTTGTAAGGACCAATTTAATCAATGAATTGGATTCTGCTAAAGCAAGGCTTGAGGAGATTCTTACTCTGAAAGCCAAGGTTCTTACCGAGAACACCAAGGTTAGTTATCTGCATCCCATTTAGGTTGTGAAGTATACATTACTCAAGCTTTCGGTTGTTAAATTTGTTTTTGCTGAGTGCAATTTTTTTATAGCAAATACAATGAAATATTTAATTCATTCTAGAAACAAAAATTCAATTTTAAATTAAACAAAATAATTACAATAAGATTTAAATTCTCCTGGTCCCTCCTAATTTTTTAAAATGCGTTCTAAAATAACCTTTCTTCTTTCTCTTTACTTTTTCCATTTCAGCCATATTTTTTTATTACAATACATGACTGAATATGTACATGGAACATCCCATTTACCGTGATCAAGGTTGAACCCTGGCGTTTTAAGCATACGTTAATATTCTAATTTAAAAAGATTCAGTGTCTTCGAAGTTTGATCTGCTGAATTTTTGGAAAATTGATCAATTATACAAATGGATAGGCAAGGACACTTTTTCCTACATGCTCTTTAATTAAAATATAGAGAGCTGCAAATAAAAAAAAATTCTTCAATTTAGTCTTTATTTCTCCAGTTTATAACTGCCTTCTACATGAAAATTGTGGTTCATTCTATTTAAATGTTGTTTCATCTAATCATGGATCAATTTCTCCTTAACTGAATTGATATTCTTTTTCCGGTTAGCAAAAGTTATTTTCCGAAAATTACCATTTTTCAAGTTTTAACAAAGTTAACTAGTTGCAGCCATTTTCCCCTCGATAAGTTTGTTAAAATAGTCGATGATTGATTTTTGCAAACATAGGGATGCAAAAAATGATCCTGAAGCGTAATTAGGGGTGTAAAGATACTCTAGGATTTCTTTTCCAACCTTTAGTTCTTTCAAGAAAATAAGAATAGGAAGATTTTGATGTTTAATATGGCATTATGTTTACATTTTCAGTATACTTTATTTGCTTCTTACTATTATGTCTTTTTTGTCTTTAGATAAAACTGGCTATCGAGGATGTGAAGTGCAGAGAAAATGAGTTTAAGGTCTGTTGTTATTTTGCAAGAATTATTGAGAAACGTGTGATTATCATAATTTCCACTGTTAGGATGATCAAGTGGAAAACGATTTCCATTTTATATATAAGTTTTTCCCTATACATTCATTTATATTAGATCTTTGATTGGTAAGCTGTTGTTTTCTTTTCTTCTCTTATTGAGGCAAGTAATAAATTTGTGACTTATTATCAATGATTTTGTAAATTATTTTATTTAACTCTAATGAACGAACTACGCTAGCCGGAGCTGAAAGCAGCAGGTTTAACTGCTCTTGAAGAGGAATATAAAGCTCTTTTGTCAGACAAAGCTGCAGAAACTGAATACTTGCAATCTCTAGAGAGACAAGTTGAGAAACTTAAGGTAAGATAAGTTTAATCCACAAAAATTTTTACGAGGTACTTAAATAGTTATCCGGAAAAATCATGACTTCAAATAGGAATAATCAAGTGACAATTCATTATCTTAATTTCCCTTGTACTCATGGAGATGCCTCTGATTTTACAGGAGATTCGTCATGTGGTAAAATGTGCTTGTGGAGAGGAATACACAGTCGCTTTAAATAATTAATATTTTTAGAGAACATGAAACTTCTGGAGGCTGTGAATTTAGCTGTTCACGTTGATCTTGATACAACTGTACATCATTTTGGAAAAGAAATGAATGGTTTCTTGACTATGATTATATTTTTCTCGATATATTAATATACAAAACTTTTGATTGATTTCTAGGTTGTTGTACTAGGATTTACAACAAATCAATCTAATAAGAATGTTTGAGGAAGGCCCAATTCAATAGACAAGGCTGAGTAATCACAGTGCATGCAGAAGCAATCACACAATATTCAGACTCACTGTATGATATGGATTTTGGAGGCATGATAGTGCTTCTTGTGTTATGACATGATATCAGCATGTACAGTAAACATCCACCCATAATGTAGCAACTTGTACTGAGACAAGACAATCGGCCAAATCGACATCACTAGAGTCTAAATGATAGGCATGAAATGGGGATGGAAATATAATATGTTAGAGAGAACCAAGTCGATATCACGTGATGTGGACGGGGTAGTAATAGCCAAATGTAAATGCATGCCATTAAGACTGCTTTAATTTGATCCTTTAAAATTTTAAAAAGTTTAATCTGATATTTTCAACCTTTTTAAAATGATTCATTTGGCCTTTTCCGTCTTAGAAGTGTATGCACATGTATGGATATGATTTATTCCTTAAATTTAATGTTAACAATATTCTTGTTTCAAAAAGAAAATAATCATTGTAAAAAGAAAATTGGGTCTTCTTCCCCAAATTCTCCAATGTTGCTTTTGTAAGAAAATTTTATTCAACAAGAAAACGTACATAACTTTTCCTAACAAATAATGCAGCATACACACTGAACCTACAAAAACAACATAAGCTGACCCACTTCATCATTTTATGCAGATAGGTTGTCCTTTTTCTCTTGCTGGTCCATGGTATCAGAAAGAGCTACTCCTATGGTCTCAGGCAAACAGACCAAAGTGAAACAGGATGAAATTATAACCACTCCAAACACCCCATAAGAGAAAAATTCATTCTTCCTCCCCGCAGATATAAGAAATGGACTGAATATGTTACCAAACACAACGGCTTGCCTCACCAACGAGGTCGTCGTGTTCCGTACACTCGTCGGAAACACCTCTACGACGTAAATGAGAAACACATTATAAGCAGTGACAGTACTGAAAAATGCCACCAACGATATCCCCACCTTCGCTACTTTCACCCCATTGCTAACCACTGCACACAACATGCAGCATATCCCACTCGCTACAGAGAATGCAAGAATCGAGGGCTTTCTCCTGCAGTTTGCCAAGAAATATGTGGCCACACAAGAGGGTATTTCCATGAAAGCATTGAACACAACGCCCAAGTAAATGTCGAATCCCAAGTTCCCCACGGCCAAAGGCATGCCAAAATACACCATCCCAATCCCAAGACCAAGCACCATCATTGCCACCACCCGTTTGCCAACCCAGCTTCTCTCAAACAACTCTGCTATCGATGAGTAAAGTCCCAAAATTGACTTTTGTTTAACAGCAGGAACTTTTAGTAGCCCTGCAGTTATATTAGAACCATTTTCTACCGCAGATTCAGAAATTCCTGTAAGCATTGCCATGGCTTCTTGCTCTCGACCTTGCATGAGAAGCCACCTCGGAGACTCCGCAACAAAGAGGTAAGCAATCACAGAATAACAAACAGCAGGAACCGAAGTCCACACATAGAGAGATTTCCATGAGGAATTTCTGTTTAAATAAGCTATTCCAGGCAAGGTCATGTACCCCAAAGTGAAGCAAAAATACTCAACAATCCCCACAGTAAACCTCCACTCTGTGCTCACTTTCTCCGTGAGTAACACCAGAACACAGGTCCCAATGGAAGAACGCCAAAAGCCAATGAGGAACTTAAAAGCGGAGTAGGTCCAAACATTGGTGGAGAAGACAATGGTAGCAGAAGCTAAGGACATAAAAAAACAGGACATAACAAGGAGGTTCTTTCTTCCGAGAGATGTGTCGGCCAAGGTGGCAAGAAGAAAGGAACCAAGAAAGCAACCGAGGAAGAAGGAGGATTGAGGTAAACCTGTGATGAAGCTGGTGGCGCATTGAAGGCCAAACTGTGATATGATTGTCTTGGAAGAAGGTCCATCCCATGCCCATGATGACCTTGGGAGCTTGCAGATGTCGGAATGTGAGGTGCATGTTGTGGGATCTGCGCAGTGCCAAGTGGGGTACTCGTCGGAGTAAATGGCCATGAAGGATTGCTGTGCATCGAAGTACATAGCGGCCGAGACAAGGATGCATTGAATCATCCCCGACCACCCAAATCTTCGCAAACCATTTTCTATCATTTCCTCCGAATACTGAATCTTGTTTTCCTGCACAACTGGAACTGAATCTTCCATCTCTCTCCTGCGTTTGCAGTAACAGGAGGCAGAGGGTTATGAACACCAAAATCAAGTGCTGCTTCAAAAAATGGGCTTCTCTTGGTACAGCCGTTGGTTAAAATCGTCACCCAATCCGGCCCCTACTTTTGGGCTAAGAAAAAGTTGAAAAAACGTTGATTTTATATTATTTAAAGACTTTTACGAGATTAAAATAGTTTTAACAAAAATTAACTTTTATATTTTTAAAAGATTTTAAAAGAAAAAGAAAGTAAATAGTTATAAGAGATAATATCAAATAGTAATAAAAAAAAGGTTAAATATATTTTTAGTGTCTGAAATTTAATTCAAAATTGGAATTTTACCTATCTCATAAATTTTGGTTCTTAAACTTTAAAAATGAATGAATATAGTACTTTTAACTTAATTACATTAACTTATTTTGAGGTGTTGAATGCATTTTCTAAAAAATATTAAAAAAAAAATGTGTCAAATGGTGTAAACAACTCCAATACTAACATTTTAGTATTCAAAGAAGATTCTTTTTCAATTTTTAAATCCTTTTTTTCTTATCGAGTTCAATATTCATGAGATTTATCAATATTTATTTGTTTCGAATAAAAGCAAAATTACTAGAAAGATTAATATATCTAGAATATATAATAATATATACGAAGCTATTCGTCCACCCCCACATATTTAATAACTTCTCCTAGAAAAAATTTGTAATACTTATTCCATTCGTAATTCCATCAATTCTTTTTTTATCAAAAAAAAAGAATTTAATTTCACTAATATTTTGATACTAGCAATTAAAGATTTTTCATAAAAAAGATCTATATAACCATAATTATATGACCAATTATATATCATATTTTGAAAATGATCGGGAACATTTTTTTAAAGAAAACTTTTTTCAAATAAATTTAATAAATTCAAATTTTTTAAATAGGAATAAACCGATTTGTAAAAAAAAGATTATTTTCGTTCATTTTTTAAGTTTAAGGACCAAAACGTATCAAAATTTAAGACATAGACGACTTCTAATTTAGGATCAAATTTCAAGAACTAATAGTGTAAAAAAATCACCGTAAAAAAGTTATATATTTCTCCAAATATGGTTTAGATTGTCCGTGTCATTCTCCAAATTATATACGATTCGTGTTTGTTTTCGTATATGATACGATTCCTGATTATACTACAGGACGTCTGAATTACTTCAACTATGGTGATCGAAATTGAATAGAGGACTTTGTAATCACGCTGAAGAAGCATTTTATGATCGTGTTTAAAGTTAAAACGCAACGTACGCATCCTTATCATAATACCCTACTTAACCATTCTCAATTTGTAATTAAAATGATCTAAAAGAATTAGTAAACTAATATTAAAAGTTATTATTAAGTGAGTGTAAAATAAAAATGGGGTTTCAAGATATCAAGATCCTTTTAAATATGTTCTTGAAGACTGCCGCTATCTTTAGATTAAGCATAATGCCACCATCTACGACCCTTTTTCTCTTGTTTAATTCTAAATCTCATGACGTATGAAATTCTTTAAATGTTTCATTTTGTTCTTACTCTAATCTTTTATAATATTATTTCCAATTCCAAATTTAATCCTTTAAGGATTTTAAGAAGAATAAAAATAAACAAAAAGAAGTTGAACTTTCTTATCTTCAAAAGTTCAATTCTATTCTATTCTATCATAACCATGAAACATCACACAATGTCTTTGCCTTTAAGTTTAACTATAAATTTTAAACAATTTATTATTGAGAGTACTGTTATTTAATCCTATATAATTTGGTATTTACATTATAGTGTTAACTATAAAATCTATATATTGTTCTTTTTAAGTTACTATATTAAGTGTTAATCGATATTCACTATAAGAAATCTCCTACTTAATTAGAGAGATCAATGAGAAAAAATATTTGTAATTAATTTCTCATTAATTTATGAAAAAATAACAAAGGAATAAAATTGTAACGTGTTCATAATAAAATAGTTACAGATTTATAAAACATATATTTGTAGTTAATCTCTCACTAATTGTGAGAAAGTAAGAAAGAAATAAAATTGTAGGTATTTCGTAACAAAATAACTATAAATTTACCGGAACATATATTTGTAAATAATCTCTCATTAATTTGTAAAAAAATAGCAAAATAACAAGAAATAAAATTACGGTTTGTTTTTGACAAAATATTTACAGATTTACCAAAACATATATTTGTACCTAATCCATCTCTATTAAAATTATAGTTTAAATATATATTTTTTAATTTAAATATGTTAAACTTATTTTTAGTTTAAATATTTTAAAATTATTTTTAATTTAAATATTTGAAATTTATTTTTAATTTAAATATTTTGAAATTTATTTTTAATTTAAATATTTTGAAATTTATTTTAGAATATTTTTAGAAATAATATACTTGATACTTTAACTATAGAATTTGTCTTCTTCCATGGATTTAGCTTTTGCGGATGTTTCTCTCCGATAGAATTTGGGTATCATTGATATGGAGCAAATGCAGTACCCATTAAGAGAATTTAATATATGTTAATTATCATCACTAAAATAATTGATTACAAAAAATAATACTATTGAGATAATTTAACTTCTGTAATTATCTCGAATACACTTGTACTCCTTTATTACATGTAGATTCCAAATTCAGTCGAATCTTATTAAATTTATTGTTGTGTATGCAAATGTTATGGAATGAATTTCTCCACTACTGATCTCTTTGAATATTTTAATTCAATTTACGTGTTCTTAATATAGTTTTCAATTTGACATGTTTGAAGTTGTGATTTTTTTTTTTTTGAATCTTTACAACAGTAGTTTATCATGTGGAAAAAACAAGTTCAAAATCTAACTGAAAAAAAAAAAGTTACAAAGTATTTTTATTTAATTTCAAAGTATTTTATCAGCCTTTATTTCTTTCTTTTAGTTTATTTTGCCTTTAAGTTCTTATTTTTAACTTGTAACTTTTAATAGGTCAACCGCTACCATTATTTTTAAGTTACAAAGTTCTTATTTATCTGTATTGTCACATAAATAACTCCAAAGGACATCCAAAAACATTTCTATAAGTCAACAGCTGTTCTTTCAACTATTCTAAAATCACTCAGAATTTTGAAATCAGAGTGCAAAAACCCAATAACCTTTATTTTGACCTTTCATCACTAGGGAGTAACAATCAGTTCAACGATATCAGATATAGGAACGTCAAAATGGGCCGGACTCGACGAGCCGGCCCGCCAGACCGACCAAAAAAACATGGGTCGGATCAAAAAATTCAGCCTACCAACCCGAGACAGTCTGGTCCGTCAAGTCCGATAACCCGTCGGACCAGCCCACGGGCCAAAACCGGCCAGGCCACGGGCCGAATGAGTTACTAATAAATCATAAAAAACACGTGCACTCTTCCTTTCCAAACATCACACTCTCTTCTCTTCTCCTCCACTCCACTCCACTCCACTCCACTCCACTCCACTCCACCCGCGTTTTGGGAAACCAGAAAAGAGACCACCCACTTTTCTTTCTCCTCCACCCACGTCGCTGGCGAGGAAACACGAAGGCAGAGTGCAGGCCATTCACGACGTCTCCATCGGACTGCGATTCACGAAGGCAAAGCGCAGTGAACGGAGAACGCAGAGCCACCATCGGACTGCGATTCACGACGATTCCGACGGCCACCACCACCGCGAAGATAGGTTTGTTCGTAATTTGAGTTCTGGTTCTTTTTTTTTTTCGATTTGTGACCTAAATTTATGATTTTCGTAACCCTAAAATTGGTTTCCCTAAATTGGAGGTTATGGTGTATGTGTGGTTGTTGTTGCTGCGATTTGCCCTTGTTTGATTGGACCCATTCTGTAAATCGTAATTGTTGTGCTGTTCTTGCTTAAAATTTTCCCCCAATTTCAATTTCGTAGACAACGAGATGTGTTGTTTTCTAAATTGGTGCGGTGGTGCTGGGTTTAAGGGTGGCGAGGTGTGAAGGGGTTTTGGAGTGGAAGAAGAAGTAGTGAGTGGTGTTGTGTTGCTGTTTACAGATACATTGTTTGTTGATAAGTAATTGCTGCCACTGCTTGTTATTAACATGTGTGTACTGTCCTCTGGATGTTTCTAAATCTTGCCTACTGATGATCAATAGAGAAGTCTTGCCACATGTGTGTAACTCATTCGGCCCGCGGGCAATGTTACAGGCATTTACATGGTAATACTAACAATGCTGTAGCTTGCACGTTATTTTTTTTATTTCGCTTTATAGGTTAACTCTTTTGTTTGGGGTTTATTTCTTCTATTGCCATTTGCTGATGTGAGAATGCACAATCACTAAAATAGGGCAGTAGAGAAGTCAGTTACAGCTTTTTCTTTTTCAACCTTTTGTGCGTTTGTAGCTGTCACTGCTTATATGTGTTGGTTTCACAGCCACCATAGTTCACTCTTTAAATCCATGGTAGAAGTCAACAAATCTAACAGTTGTGGTATTCAAATATCAAACACATACAACTAAATTTCAGATTGGTAAGACTCCAAGGAGGCAAGAACTTTCCGTATGTTTTCTGACGAGCCATGTACACCATCTCACCAACTAAAACATAAGAAATCTTAGATGTTGTTGATGGAAATGGATGATGAAGAACCAAAGGATGAAGAGATAGAGCTAATAGAAAGAAATGGAGTGACAATTGTGACTACTACTAATGGGGACACATTGCCACAGTGTGTTGCTGTTTTGATGAATTATTCACCACCCTTGCTGTTTTGATTTTCTGTTATTCACCACCCTTGCTGTTTTGATGAATTATTTACTATCTTTTTAAGGAATTCCATATTCATATGTCTATTGATGGTGTTATGTTGTTGTACAAGCCCTGATTTGAGTGACTCGGTTATTTGAGTGACTAATAATGTGTATGGAGGTTGATCTTGCTGAATTTTGTCGAATTTGATTTTTTAGTGACATGTATTTGATTTTTTGAATCACTTTTAAAGCTGAACATTATTTGTGGTTCTATTTGTTTTGTTTGTATTAGGATTTAGTGAATCAGATTTAATATCATGGATGAGCATGAGTCTAATTCTAATCCTCCTCCAAGTAAAGATCATGAAACTGAAAATGTGTGTACTGAGTCTGAGAATGTTGATGTAGTTGAAGAGGATATGTTATTATATATTGCATTCCAGGGCTGTTTTTGTGTTGTGATAATAGATCATTGTTGTTGTACAGATGTGAAAAAAATTCAAAATTAAAATCTGACTGATTGGGCCAAAAATTATACAGATCAGAAAAAACTGGCGGGCCCGCCAGCCCGCGGGCCGGGCCAAAAAATGTAGCCCGTTTTACCATGTCGGGCCAGCCCTGCCCGGCTCGTTTAATATGGGCCAAAATCGGGCCGGGTCAAAACGGGCCGGGCTGGCCCGTTTTGACACCCCTAATCAGATATCAATAATTATATTTTTCATTTTTTGAGAAAAAAGAAATCTAAATTCTGATTCTAAATCTTGTTTTTTTGGAAACCATTTATCTCAACTCATACCAAGAAAGATAAAAAATGTAAAATCTCACTCATCCTAAGAACACTCTCTGAATCTGCATCAGCAAACACAGAATTGAAATGGAGGATTCGGTTAAAGATGCAACCAAGTCTAGTTCTGTTCTTCAGCAACAACAGAAGATAATTGTGTCGTGGGATGAAATGATAGAGAAGGGTTTGGGGAACTTCGGGTGGACACAGTTCCTTCAATGCATCCTCGTATCAGTGGCAATGTTCTTCGATTCACAGCAACTATTCATAGCAATCTACACTGATGATTACCCGACATGGCACTGCACCAACCACACCACAACATGTACCTCAAATTCCGACATCTGCAAGCTCCCAAAGACATCATGGGCATGGGATGGACCCTCTTCCAAGACAATCATTTCACAGTTTGGCCTTGAATGCGCCACCAGCTTCATCACAGGTTTACCTCAATCCTCCTTCTTCCTAGGTTGTCTTCTTGGTTCCTTTCTTCTTGCCACCTTAGCCGACACATCTCTCGGAAGAAAGAACATGATCATTCTGTCTTGTTTATCAATGTCCGTAATTTCACTCATCATCATCTTCTCCACCAACGTCTGGATCTACTCGGCGCTGAAATTCCTCATCGGGTTCTGTCGATCATCGATCTCAACATGTTGCTTGGTGTTGCTCATGGAGAAAGTGAGCACCGAGTGGAGGTTCACGGCGGGGATTATAGAGTTTGTGTTCTTCACATCAGGGTACATGTCCTTGCCCGGTGTAGCGTACGCCAACAGAAATTCTCCATGGAAATATCTTTACGTTTGGATTTCTCTTCCTGCCCTCTCTTACTCTCTCATCGCATACCTTTTCGTCACCGAGTCTCCAAGGTGGCTTCTCATGCAAGGTCGAGTCAAAGAAGCCATGGAAATGCTCAAAGGAGTTCATGACAACGCTGCACCAGAAGAAAATGGTGTTTCAACAACAGATACGTATAATTATCTCAAAAGGGTTGATGTTTCCACATTAAATACTGAATCTTGTGAAGAAAAAAGTGATCTTGAAAGGAGTGAAGAGAAAAAGAAAAAAAGGGTTTCGTTTTCCAAACCATACTCATCAGTAGCAGTGTTGTTGAGAACAAGTTGGGGTCCGAAACGGATGGTGGGAGTTATGGGGCTAGGTCTTGGCATTGGAATGGTGTATTTTGGGATGCCATTAGCAGTGGGAAACTTGAACTACAACATTTACCTTGCAGTGGTGTTGAATGCTTTGATGGAAATACCCTCTTGCGTGGTGACCTATTTCTTGGGAAAGTGTGGGAGAAAGTTATCGATTTTTGTGTTCTCAGTGGGAAGTGGGATATGTTGCATAGTGTGTGTGGTGATACGCAGTGAAGGTGTTAAGGTGTGGGTTGCAGTGGCATCGTTTTTCTGTGCATGCACTGCATTTAACGTGTTTCTGATATACATGGTGGAGCTGTTTCCGACATGCGTGAGGAACACTACAGCATCACTTGCGAGACAAGCTGTGGTGTTTGGCTGCGTGTTCAGTCCGTTTCTGATAGCTGCAGGGAGAAAGAACAACCTTTTCTCTTATGGTGTTTTTGGAGTGCTTATAATTTCCTCCACTTTAACGTTGTTGAGTTTGCCTGAGACCAGAGGAATGCCTCTTTCTGACACCATGGATCAGCAAGAGATGAAAGAAGGAAACTTCCCTCTGTCATGTTAATGGGTGACAAGGCAAATTTTTTATGCTTTTCTGAAGTTTCGTAGGGTGAAAGGTCTTAAACTTGTTTATTTTTCTTTTCTTTTAATTTTATCTGCTTAGAGTAAATTATTAGAGTAAATTATCTTTGATTTAATTAATCGGATAATACACACTTTTATTTAGATGTATCAATTTGATATCCGCATTTAAAAAGATGTCAATTAAGTTTCAACTTTTGAAAAGATGTCTCAATTAGGACATTTCGAGCAAAAAATTATTAATAGCGTTAACAATATTGATATTTAAAGTGATTTACAAAACTAAGTATTGATATTTATATCAAAATTTAGTGATAAAAATAATGAATTATTAAAAGCGGGTACCAAAGACACATCTAAACAAAAATGAATATCATCCGACTAATTAAATCAATTACCTTTTCATGTTCTATGTATATCTCTTTTGTTAACTTGTTTTCTTTGCTTTATTTATAGAAATGTGAAGCAAATTTTGAAATAGCAATTAATGTATATCGTATGTATTGATTGTTTTAAGAACACTTGAAAATTGTTTTTCATTTTGATTTATTTATTTTTATTTTGTTTGACCTAATTATCATATATTGATTCAAATTGTATCGTAAAATACATTTTATAAATAAAATATATAAATAATTTAAATATATTTCCACAGTAAAATTATTCAATTTTACAAAAATATAATCATTATATTAATTTTTTTATTTATTTATAAACTTAAATTTATCTAATAAATATATTCTTTCTTTTCTTTTAAGTGTGTGTTACAAGGGTAAAAGTAACAGCACTTGTACATATATAAAACTTCTTCCACAATCATTAATCAATGATAACGTGATTTGCTCATGAGAAAAAGTCAAGTATACATGAATTTTTGACTAAATTGTCATTTTAATATCTTTAATTTACATAAAGATAATAATCATGTTTTAATTATCAATTAATAGTTGAGAATCAAAAGATACTTTTCACTTATGAAGTAAACTATTTTAGGTACACTACCTAAAGTTATAATGCTTGAAAGATCCATTCATTCAGTGAACCATAAGTTACAATAATTATGAGTCAATTCATATGTGCCATCAAAGTTGTAGTTTCCCGAATGAAGACATTTCTTGCTCAAGTATCAATCTATGCAGATTGTTGTTGTGCATACTCTGGAGAGCTTCAACTGAGTTGGAAGATCCAAGTATGGCAATTTATCTGGATTTCATCAATTTAATAATGGGAGTGATTAAGAACATGATATACAACTACTCAATGCAAAGTTGGAATCATAACTCAACTAATGATCCTTTTCAAGTTTTTCACCAATGAGCAGAAGAAGATACATGAAAAGAAAGGTAATGGATTGAAGATGGAAATCAACTTAATTGTTTTACCTTAAATAAAGATTTATAAAAGGCAAACATTTCAAAACAATCTTATTTCAATAAATACATGAATTGAACCAAAGAATTAGCTTTTCATTTCATAATGTTATATAAATGATTGAAGCACAAAAAAGATTACATGTATTTTATTTTAAATACGTAAAAGATAACACATATCCCATGCATGACCCAGGTAACCACACTAGTACAAACCAATGTCATATGATGTTGAACATTCAAAATTCCCTTCTGATAATATACAAATCCCTCCTATGAAAAGTAAACAATAGTTTCTAAGGCTTTTAATCATTTACAAGAATAATAAATAAATTCAATATTTTCATTCCTCCACACTGTTCATCCCCATCTCTAGTTCTCTTTTGTTACTTTTATCCTTATGAATTGGTTGTTCTACACTGTTCATCCCCATCTCTAGTTGTTACTTCAACATTCTTAGATCTTGTCTCTGTTTCTCTCATTACAACCATTCCCAACATCAAACACTAATGACTGAGAAAATTAACCTAAGAAACTTGTTTTTCATCAAACATGAATTTAAAGTCTAGTGCAAAAACATATCATTTCATACAATCTTCTACATGACCGAATTTTCAAACACACTGATACTTCATACAGAAAACTTTCACCAACTGACGAAGCTACCTTGTAAATAAACCATACAGTGAACAAGTATACCATGTTGTAGCTTTGTCACTGTCCGTATCAATTGAGGTGCAAACATTGATTGCAATAAATATGAAGAAAGCAAAATAAATTACCATAAAGAGTCTCTAATGCCACGATGCTCTTTAGCTCTTATTGATTGTCTTGCTCATTTTGCCCTTCAACATCAATGCAAGGAGCGCTGATTGCAACTTCTCCAGAGACATTGCGGAGGACAGTGGTTTCTGTATGCACAGTAGATCTTGATTCAGATAATTCCACTGCTTGTGCTTCTTCATTGTTCTGTGACTGTGTCTGTTCCAGTTGTCAGTATATGTGTGATGCATGACCATTGATCAGTGATCTAAACAGTCCAGTTCTATTGAGAATAACCACTCATCTAATATAAACAATGACTCAATTGAATTGCTATAAATTCACCTACTACAGTATCTTCCTATGAATCCTCCTTTATATCTCCAAGACATTAAAATTTATTTACTGTTTTATTCAATACTTTCCTTGTAGAAAACCAGAAGATTTATACGCAGATATATCAATATTGAATTATATGCATCCATATTAATATGATATGAGTATGTTTACACTTGAATTTTGAAAAGGTATATTGTATTGATTTGTCATTAATGCTGAACATGTGGACTTGAAAAAGGGTCAAGCTTAAAACCATGTGGGACAAAGTAGTGACTTGCAAGCACTCCTTCTCAAACAGTTATAAATTAAAGTCATAAAACTATTTATATATAAAAATCCAGTGCTGAAAAAGGAACCTACAAAATTATTGAAGTTGCTGATATCTACCTGCATATCAGATGTCTGTGTGGAAGATTTAGCTATGGTCAGTAAGGAGAAGCGGCAGAGAGGGCAGGTGGTGTGGGTGGCAAGCCAAAGATCAATGCAGCTCATATGAAAAGTGTGGCCACATGCAGGAATCTGTTGAAGCCTATCCTCTGACTGGTAGTCCAAAAGGCATACTGAGCATCTGCAACAAAGCATATCATGCATGAAGAAACCTAAAACCATGAAAACAATTGTTTTCTGGTCCAACAAATGAGGCTCAAAGCTAAGGGCATCACGAGCAAGTCCTAGAGCATTATTTGGGACATTTCTTTAACATCAGCTGACATTAACTCCAGAAAGAACACTGCAAAATTGTCCTGTCCTTAAGTATATACTCAACTTCAACAACTACAACATTAACAAAATTAATAATTGTTTTATTAGACCTATCGTGTCACTTATTGCTAGACCTCCTGCAACAAATGTTCTGTACTACGAACTTCTGGTTCTCACTAAAATGTTTAGTCCTCAACGTAAAATGTGTTGAAAATCCTACATTGTTGATATAATTAAAATACAGGAACAGATAAGTTTTAGGATGAGCTAGGTCTTAGCAATGATTCTAACACATTATCGAAGTCTATCTTACAATTGAACCTTGCTCAGTACACTAGAAATTGTCTAGTCTTCAATTTATGGAAGATGTTAGACATCTCACATCATCAACTAGTAACATTACTAAAAGCGTATATATTTGAGAAGCAACGCTGATCTAATGACTCCTGATATGATGCTCCGACACGCCTCATAAATGGCGTGTCTCGTGTCTGACACGTATCGGACACCGACACTCGTACGATACTTGTAGGACACACTATGTCCAATCTGAAAAATATTTTTTTATCTTTGACATGATTTTGATGATTAAAATAAGGAACAAATCTTATTCTATCACTACTTTTCGTATATTGGATATTAGATAGATAGATTGAATTCATTTTTGTGTTAGTTGACAATGTGTTAGTTACAATTTCAAACTTAACATGTATATACACTACGTGTCCCGTGTCTTATGTTTTTTCAATTTAGCCGTATCTCCGCATCCGTGTCCGTGTCGTATCCGTACTCGTGTCCGTATCCGGGCAACATATGATCAACCTGGTAAACATGATATCAAAGTCTATCCTTCGTCCTATAGAACGACCATCATGAAGTGAATGCCTAGTCTTATCAATCTCATGCTCAAAATTCGCCATAGAAATAACTAAAACAACCCATAATCTAAGAAAAAGGGGAAACAACAAGTGATAAAAGAAAACGAACTCACTGGGTATCTTTGACAGAGAAGCTTTCCTTGTAGACAATAATGGGCAACATCTCTCTGAGTTCCTTGTTCAAGCCCAATTCAACCTGGCAGAGCAGCAGCCAGAAGCAAATTGAAGAGAAAGAAATGCGAATGAATCGAAGAGGGTGAAAAAGATTGTGACTTTGCTTACAGTGGAGATGGCATTGTGGTTGTGATCGTCGTCGTCGTTGTTGGGAAGACCAAAGTTGGTGATCCAATGGAGCCTGGTTCGCGGTCGGAGGTAGAAGAGGTAGAAGAGAAAGAGGAGAATGAGAGTGAAGAAGATGGGGACACAGAAGATGAAGGCTCTGTAGAGTCTGAGTTCGGTTGAAGCCTCAGATCTGGTGGCGGCGGCGGCGCTGGCGGCGGTGGACCAACAGCCGCACGAAGAGTCGGAGTCGGAGCAGCCACAGGAATAGCCTTCAGACATCACTCACTCCAACACCCAACATCCAACGTACAACAAACACGTAAGAAAAAACCAATATTGATGTGTGAATGTTAATGTGATGGATGATGTTGTGTTGCGTAAGGACAGAGAACTGAATAATTCACTCTGTGAAGACACATCAAATTCAATGATCTTTCTCACTGCAATTCAACTCACAAACGGATATAAATCACACCAATTATTCATTATTTATTTGTTATGCATTTTATTTTTTTTATTTTTTTACCGGCTTTATGTCGAAAGTATAAAATAATTTCCATAAAACATTACTATTTTTTTTACCACACTGTACTTGTATTAAATAAGTAGCTGGAATTGAGATGTCAAGTTGAAATATATATCATTATCTCGTAAGGATTTTTTTGTGAATTATGTATTAAAGAAAGTAACTTAAATTTAATGACTGATATAAGGCTATTAAAATATTAGGAGAGAACGATTTTTTTTTTATCAAGAATACATATCATCGCTATTTTAAATGAAAAATAGATGGTGTATTATAAAGAAAAAGTAAAGTATATGTAGAATGAAATTAAAGTTGAAATTATGTGTTTTTATTATTATCTATAACAATATATAAAGGGGATTCCCCTTTCTGTGTCCACTTTCTTTAATTCCTATTTTACCCTTTTTAATAATATAATAAATTATTTATTATTTTTAAAATTGTTTCAAAAGTAACCGTTATTTTACAGTTTGTTTTTCTCTGCAACCACATCATTTCTATTCCTTTCGTGAAGTTGTTTTGCGTTGCTTATTGTCTTTGTTTTCACACTCACTTTGTCGATGTTATTTATTTTCATTGGACTTCATTGGAGAAAACAATAACGGTATTTTCCATTGTTCCTTTTCATTTATGATTATTCGCTTTGGGTAATTGTCCAATTTCCTTTTTTCATTTATGTTATAGATGTTGGCGACATCTTCTTCGTTGGTGATGGAAATCAGGGTCTCCAAGTCTCCCTTGGGTAATTGACACTTCAAGATCACGAACGAACCGCAAAACTCAGTAAGTTTGACTATCACTTCTGCACAACGACGCATCAAAACGTTAAATTAAATTCATGAAACAAAGTAACGAACCTGAAAAGGAGATGAATGAACAAAGGAACAACAAAAACACTTACTTTCGGAACCTCCAAAACATGCCAGATTCAAAGCCAACTTAAGGATACTTCATATCTGGAACATTGTAATATATTTCATATCTGTTTTCAAATTAAATTAACGCAATGTATTCTAATTTATTTTAAAAAGTACCGTGGCCACTATAAGATAATTTTCTAAACAAAAGCTGTAGTTTATATATAGATTAAATTATTTTAACTTTGAAATCTGAAGGTTAATTAATTCTTAAATTATCAAGCACTGTGCAAAGGAACAGTGTAAAGTTTTTCGTTATGGAGATAGAAGATGAGCGAAAACTGTAAAATAACAGAAAATTGCAAAATGTATATAAAATGTAGGCTGAATTAAAAAGTTCAAAATACACACAGGCGCATAATTCAGCCTGTGTTTTAAAGTTCAATTTTGTGACAGAGAATACCGAAGAGTATAGTATTCATCAGTTTTTAAGTTTGATTATTTATAGAAATCAATTAAACTTAATATTTTTAAAAATAGATGCTTGAACAATTTTAATACGGTTGGAAACAAAAAAACTTAAGGCACTAATGTTAGATTTATTTATATTTAGCCAGTATACATCTTAATGTTCTAATTAAAACATATTTTATAAACTTTTTAATTCAGCCTACATTTTATATCCATTAGTTCAGCCTACATTTTAATTCAGCCTACATTTTATAACAATTGCAAAATCTTTAAATCTATTCAATGCATAATAATGTTTAGGCATGTGAATTTAAATAGTTATGATGAGATGCAAATCGATGTTCGTGGTTCTTTATTGTGGATTTTCCATTATTAAATATTTGTTCATTCGGTTAAAATTCTCACCTTTATGTATATTTAAACCATATCCAACAAACTATTTACTCTATCAAGAAGATGCTACTATAAGTAACAGTAGAGTTTTTTCAACCATTGGACTGATTCGACTTATCTGAATTTGATTCATAAAAAAAAAAAAAGAAGATGAAATTTAGATTTAACCTGATTCATTTATAATTTAGATGTGACCAAATCCAGTTAAAAGTATAATCCATTAATAATGATTTTTTTAATATTTTTATTATAATTATTTGCCGTTTGTAATTATATTAATTGATAATTTAATCTATAACAATATATAAAGGGGATTCCCCTTTTTGTGTCCACTTTTTAAAATACCGATTTTACCCTTTAAATATAACAATTTATTAAATTTTTTAAAATTGACCGTTACTTTTACAAAAATTTTATAAAATCAGATGTCTCTGCTTCTTCTTTATTTATTAATGGTTATTCTTTTATCTGTTCTGATATATTTCACTTTATTTTTAATAAATATAATTCTAATATATATATATATATATATATATATATATATATATTAACTTAATAACATTATCATATTATCACCTACTAATATAATATCACGTATATTTAAAAAATATATACACACAGGCGCGATAGCGCCTGTGTTACGCTAGTTTACAATTATTAGGTTTTATTTATTGTGCACATTAAATATCGATCAATTTAATTTGTTTTTAAAATTTTTGATATTGTACTTGATGATTTAGAAATATATTTATGTATATTTTTTATATTTATATTTTGAAGGCACGGATAATATAAAAAATTCAATAAAAAAATTGACTAAACAGATTTGGTCTATTTAAAATTCAAGGTGAAATATGGACCTTTTTAATTTTTTTTTTCAAAAGTCTAGTTTAGGCTTGAAATCTTATTATCTTGGTTAGTTTGACTTATATTCTATTAATTTCTTTTAAGAGTCTAATTTATATAAAACTTTTTCCAACATGAATACGATAAAGCCGTACAACAAAATCTGCTTGTAAAAATATTATTAATTATATGTGCTTTATTTTATTAGAATAATTGTGATGTGAAATGTGCTTGTAAAAATCTGTATAACAGAAACGATATATAAAAAATGCACATAATGAACTATTCTTCTTGTAGCTTTAATATTTATTGTTAGAACTTTAAATTTAAATCTAAGTCTTATGTAATAATAAAAATATTAAATAAAATATTATTTTAAACTATATGTGAATTTATTATTTTAAAATTTTGAATTAAAATTAGTGTGAATTATCTATAACAATATATAAAGGGGATTCCCCTTTCTGTGTCCACTTTCTTTAATTCCTATTTTACCCTTTTTAATAATATAATAAATTATTTATTATTTTTAAAATTGTTTCAAAAGTAACCGTTATTTTACAGTTTGTTTTTCTCTGCAACCACATCATTTCTATTCCTTTCGTGAAGTTGTTTTGCGTTGCTTATTGTCTTTGTTTTCACACTCACTTTGTCGATGTTATTTATTTTCATTGGACTTCATTGGAGAAAACAATAACGGTATTTTCCATTGTTCCTTTTCATTTATGATTATTCGCTTTGGGTAATTGTCCAATTTCCTTTTTTCATTTATGTTATAGATGTTGGCGACATCTTCTTCGTTGGTGATGGAAATCAGGGTCTCCAAGTCTCCCTTGGGTAATTGACACTTCAAGATCACGAACGAACCGCAAAACTCAGTAAGTTTGACTATCACTTCTGCACAACGACGCATCAAAACGTTAAATTAAATTCATGAAACAAAGTAACGAACCTGAAAAGGAGATGAATGAACAAAGGAACAACAAAAACACTTACTTTCGGAACCTCCAAAACATGCCAGATTCAAAGCCAACTTAAGGATACTTCATATCTGGAACATTGTAATATATTTCATATCTGTTTTCAAATTAAATTAACGCAATGTATTCTAATTTATTTTAAAAAGTACCGTGGCCACTATAAGATAATTTTCTAAACAAAAGCTGTAGTTTATATATAGATTAAATTATTTTAACTTTGAAATCTGAAGGTTAATTAATTCTTAAATTATCAAGCACTGTGCAAAGGAACAGTGTAAAGTTTTTCGTTATGGAGATAGAAGATGAGCGAAAACTGTAAAATAACAGAAAATTGCAAAATGTATATAAAATGTAGGCTGAATTAAAAAGTTCAAAATACACACAGGCGCATAATTCAGCCTGTGTTTTAAAGTTCAATTTTGTGACAGAGAATACCGAAGAGTATAGTATTCATCAGTTTTTAAGTTTGATTATTTATAGAAATCAATTAAACTTAATATTTTTAAAAATAGATGCTTGAACAATTTTAATACGGTTGGAAACAAAAAAACTTAAGGCACTAATGTTAGATTTATTTATATTTAGCCAGTATACATCTTAATGTTCTAATTAAAACATATTTTATAAACTTTTTAATTCAGCCTACATTTTATATCCATTAGTTCAGCCTACATTTTAATTCAGCCTACATTTTATAACAATTGCAAAATCTTTAAATCTATTCAATGCATAATAATGTTTAGGCATGTGAATTTAAATAGTTATGATGAGATGCAAATCGATGTTCGTGGTTCTTTATTGTGGATTTTCCATTATTAAATATTTGTTCCTTCGGTTAAAATTCTCACCTTTATGTATATTTAAACCATATCCAACAAACTATTTACTCTATCAAGAAGATGATACTATAAGTAACAGTAGAGTTTTTTCAACCATTGGACTGATTCGACTTATCTGAATTTGATTCATAAAAAAAAAAAAGAAGATGAAATTTAGATTTAACCTGATTCATTTATAATTTAGATGTGACCAAATCCAGTTAAAAGTATAATCCATTAATAATGATTTTTTTAATATTTTTATTATAATTATTTGCCGTTTGTAATTATATTAATTGATAATTTAATCTATAACAATATATAAAGGGGATTCCCCTTTTTGTGTCCACTTTTTAAAATACCGATTTTACCCTTTAAATATAACAATTTATTAAATTTTTTAAAATTGACCGTTACTTTTACAAAAATTTTATAAAATCAGATGTCTCTGCTTCTTCTTTATTTATTAATGGTTATTCTTTTATCTGTTCTGATATATTTCACTTTATTTTTAATAAATATAATTCTAATATATATATATATATATATATATATATATATATATATTAACTTAATAACATTATCATATTATCACCTACTAATATAATATCACGTATATTTAAAAAATATATACACACAGGCGCGATAGCGCCTGTGTTACGCTAGTTTACAATTATTAGGTTTTATTTATTGTGCACATTAAATATCGATCAATTTAATTTGTTTTTAAAATTTTTGATATTGTACTTGATGATTTAGAAATATATTTATGTATATTTTTTATATTTATATTTTGAAGGCACGGATAATATAAAAAATTCAATAAAAAAATTGACTAAACAGATTTGGTCTATTTAAAATTCAAGGTGAAATATGGACCTTTTTAATTTTTTTTTTCAAAAGTCTAGTTTAGGCTTGAAATCTTATTATCTTGGTTAGTTTGACTTATATTCTATTAATTTCTTTTAAGAGTCTAATTTATATAAAACTTTTTCCAACATGAATACGATAAAGCCGTACAACAAAATCTGCTTGTAAAAATATTATTAATTATATGTGCTTTATTTTATTAGAATAATTGTGATGTGAAATGTGCTTGTAAAAATCTGTATAACAGAAACGATATATAAAAAATGCACATAATGAACTATTCTTCTTGTAGCTTTAATATTTATTGTTAGAACTTTAAATTTAAATCTAAGTCTTATGTAATAATAAAAATATTAAATAAAATATTATTTTAAACTATATGTGAATTTATTATTTTAAAATTTTGAATTAAAATTAGTGTGAATTATCTATAACAATATATAAAGGGGATTCCCCTTTCTGTGTCCACTTTCTTTAATTCCTATTTTACCCTTTTTAATAATATAATAAATTATTTATTATTTTTAAAATTGTTTCAAAAGTAACCGTTATTTTACAGTTTGTTTTTCTCTGCAACCACATCATTTCTATTCCTTTCGTGAAGTTGTTTTGCGTTGCTTATTGTCTTTGTTTTCACACTCACTTTGTCGATGTTATTTATTTTCATTGGACTTCATTGGAGAAAACAATAACGGTATTTTCCATTGTTCCTTTTCATTTATGATTATTCGCTTTGGGTAATTGTCCAATTTCCTTTTTTCATTTATGTTATAGATGTTGGCGACATCTTCTTCGTTGGTGATGGAAATCAGGGTCTCCAAGTCTCCCTTGGGTAATTGACACTTCAAGATCACGAACGAACCGCAAAACTCAGTAAGTTTGACTATCACTTCTGCACAACGACGCATCAAAACGTTAAATTAAATTCATGAAACAAAGTAACGAACCTGAAAAGGAGATGAATGAACAAAGGAACAACAAAAACACTTACTTTCGGAACCTCCAAAACATGCCAGATTCAAAGCCAACTTAAGGATACTTCATATCTGGAACATTGTAATATATTTCATATCTGTTTTCAAATTAAATTAACGCAATGTATTCTAATTTATTTTAAAAAGTACCGTGGCCACTATAAGATAATTTTCTAAACAAAAGCTGTAGTTTATATATAGATTAAATTATTTTAACTTTGAAATCTGAAGGTTAATTAATTCTTAAATTATCAAGCACTGTGCAAAGGAACAGTGTAAAGTTTTTCGTTATGGAGATAGAAGATGAGCGAAAACTGTAAAATAACAGAAAATTGCAAAATGTATATAAAATGTAGGCTGAATTAAAAAGTTCAAAATACACACAGGCGCATAATTCAGCCTGTGTTTTAAAGTTCAATTTTGTGACAGAGAATACCGAAGAGTATAGTATTCATCAGTTTTTAAGTTTGATTATTTATAGAAATCAATTAAACTTAATATTTTTAAAAATAGATGCTTGAACAATTTTAATACGGTTGGAAACAAAAAAACTTAAGGCACTAATGTTAGATTTATTTATATTTAGCCAGTATACATCTTAATGTTCTAATTAAAACATATTTTATAAACTTTTTAATTCAGCCTACATTTTATATCCATTAGTTCAGCCTACATTTTAATTCAGCCTACATTTTATAACAATTGCAAAATCTTTAAATCTATTCAATGCATAATAATGTTTAGGCATGTGAATTTAAATAGTTATGATGAGATGCAAATCGATGTTCGTGGTTCTTTATTGTGGATTTTCCATTATTAAATATTTGTTCCTTCGGTTAAAATTCTCACCTTTATGTATATTTAAACCATATCCAACAAACTATTTACTCTATCAAGAAGATGCTACTATAAGTAACAGTAGAGTTTTTTCAACCATTGGACTGATTCGACTTATCTGAATTTGATTCATAAAAAAAAAAAAGAAGATGAAATTTAGATTTAACCTGATTCATTTATAATTTAGATGTGACCAAATCCAGTTAAAAGTATAATCCATTAATAATGATTTTTTTAATATTTTTATTATAATTATTTGCCGTTTGTAATTATATTAATTGATAATTTAATCTATAACAATATATAAAGGGGATTCCCCTTTTTGTGTCCACTTTTTAAAATACCGATTTTACCCTTTAAATATAACAATTTATTAAATTTTTTAAAATTGACCGTTACTTTTACAAAAATTTTATAAAATCAGATGTCTCTGCTTCTTCTTTATTTATTAATGGTTATTCTTTTATCTGTTCTGATATATTTCACTTTATTTTTAATAAATATAATTCTAATATATATATATATATATATATATATATATATATATATATATATATATTAACTTAATAACATTATTATATTATCACCTACTAATATAATATCACGTATATTTAAAAAATATATACACACAGGCGCGATAGCGCCTGTGTTACGCTAGTATTTAAGAATTATTATGATATTAATAATATTTATTTAAATATTTAATTTATCTGTTGGTCCATATATATAAACTAACGGTTTAATTTTTAACAATTATTTTTACAATAATATTTTATAAAATAAATATTTTTTATTATATTATTATAAATAAGTGAGTTATATTATAATATAATAAATATATAAAATAAATATTATAATAAGATTAGTGTTAAAGTAATAAATTATAACAGTATAATCATGTATTAATATGAAATTTAAGATGTAATTTTCTTCTTATTATTGTACAAATCTCTATGTCCCTAGCCTTATGTCCAAACAAAACATAAAATATACTAATACTAAGCAATTTTTTTTAGAAATTAGCAACTTTTTTACATTCTGTGTTATTTTAAAACTGACAAATTACTTTTTTTAATTATGAATTTTTTTTTTCTTCAGTAACTTGCTAACTAGCCTGTCATCATTTGCATTGCTGCTCTTCATTGTTACATCAAATCAAATTTTGTAGTCTTTCTACTCACACATTTAGGTATTTCTTCCTATATCATTATCTTCTTTTAGTTTTATTTGTTGTACATATTATGCACTACTTTCATTGTCCTTCTTTTCATTCATTACTTTCTTCCAAGTAATACATTTTTAAATTTATATTAATTTTGGATTTATTATTTATTATTTTTTGTTTAAATAGACAACATACCTAAATGGAAAATATTCCTTCTAACAAATCAACATCAGAACAACAAAGACAAAGATGGAGAATAAATGCTGCAAATAGAAGACGTAGAATGACCCCCCAACAAAGACTTATTGAACAGTCTAAAAGAAGGAAAAATAATCCTGAAAACACAACCAACATTGTCCAAATGCCAAACAGAGCTCCCCGATTGAGAATGACATCTATTCGACAAATGGCTCGGTCCGTAACTAATGCAGGTAACATCACATTTTTCCTCATCACTATTGTATGTAAACTATATATTCGATTTAAATAAAATTTAACTTAGCTTCTAAATATTAGGTTATGGTTTGGTCCCACAAAGGTTTGCAGGACGTAATGATAATGACGAAGAACCAAGTAATACACATATTACTGAAACCCTACATGGTCAGTCAATTTTATTCATCAATATTTAATCCATGTTATTTACTTACCATTTTATGAAATATTTACATATTTATATTTATTATGCTTCATGCTTTCACATAACAGGTTCTCCTCATGCACCGCAAAGGTTTGAAGAATATAATGTATATGAAGCATTGTCAAGTACTTCACCTGTCAGTAACATAGATTGTGGTTAGTACACTATATTTGTATTATGTACAACAGTAAAAAACATATATAAACAATAATGTATTCTAACAATCTTAAAAATACTTCATAGATAATTACATTTACTTACGCTTAAATGTAAAATTATATCTAACCCTATACAAAAAAGTATAATACAACTTCTTTGTTTAGGTTTAAACCCACCTCATCACTACTGTATGTCATTAGCCGAGAAAATCCTTCCGAATATGCTTACATTCTTTTTAGTTCTTTCCTGTAAAGTATATATTTGCTTCAAATACAATTTATCTTATTTTTTAAATATTAGGTTATGGTTTTGCCCCACAAAGGTTTCCAGGACGTAATCATAGTGAAGCAGGACCAAGTAATACGCACATTACTGACAGGTTTCCAAGACGTAATGATAATGAAGCAGGACCAAGTAATACGCACATTACTGACAGGTTTCCAGGTCGTAATGATAATGAAGCAGGGCCAAGTAATACACACATTACTGGCACTGAACATGGTTAGTCAACTTTATTCATCAATAGTTAATTTATGTTGTTTACATACCATTTCAAAAAATATTTTCATTCTATTTATTTACTATTATAGGATTTGTAATTATGATTTTGATATAATTTATTACGATGTTGAAAAATAAAACACCTTTAAGTATCGTTAATTTTTGCAATTACTTCCTTTTTTTTCTCTATGTATCAAGATATGATTATACTTTATTACCAACTATCATGGTTTTTAATTTTCTCTTTATTTATTACAGTGATATTGGTTTTTTATTATGCACTTTTTTTCATTGATTTAATACCACACAGGTTATGGTTTTCCTACACAAAGATTGGAAGGATGTAATCATAATGAAGCAGGACAAAGTAATACACACGTCAATGCCCTTCAACATGGTTAGTAAATTATTTCCATCAATAGTTAATACTAATTTTGGTACCATTGAACCTTATTTGTATCTTTTTCCTACCATAATTAATACATGTTGTGCTTTAAGAATGCACTTTTCATACTTTTGGAATTTATAATACTACATTATTTACTATTCCTCCAATTTATCACAATAATGTAGATATGCTACATGGATTCCCCCGAACACATAATAGTGCTAGAAATTTTTTAAATACGGTTCCGATGCTCAAATTTCAATTGTCTACACCAACTACATGTCCACATTGTCATGCACGATTATTTTATCATGAATCGCGCGATATGTGTTGCTCTGGTGGGAAAGTCTTACTTCCACGTGTTCCTCCTCCACATGAGCTTCTTCAAATATTTTCAGATCAAACATCTGAAAGTAGACATTTTAGACAACATATAAGAAGTTACAATCATGTCTTCTCATTCACTTCTCTTGGTGTTCATATGGATGAAACTATAGTAGCAAATGGTCGTGGTATATATAGTTTTCGTGCTCAAGGTGCAATCTATCATAGGATAGGAGGATTTTATCCAAATGATGGGTCCAGACCCCGGTTTTTGCAGTTGTACATTTATGACACTGAACATGAATTACAAAATAGGATGTTGGAAAACCCTCAACTTCATCAAACTATTGTTCATAAATTGCAACAAATATTACACCGGTGCAATCCTTTTGTGCATGTATTTCGACAACTTGCTCAAGAACCAAATATTCAGATATGTTCTTTACTCATTAAAGAGCGTCCTGCGAATCAACCACAGTATAATCTTCCAACTGCATCTCAAGTAGCAGCTATTATTGTTACTGCAGACACATAATCAATGGCACGTGGCCGAGATATTAAAGTTGTAGGTCATGATGGAAATTTAATAAACATACAAGAAACCGTAGGATATTATGATCCTTTACAATATCCTTTATTATTTCCATTTGGAACATATGGCTGGGACACCAACACAAAAAATCATAATGGCCAAAGTATCTCTTGCCGAGAATATTATAGTTTCATGCTTCAGGTAACTTCTATCATAATTATCCCAGTTTCATTAAATTATGTAATATTAAGAAGGCTAACATATTTTAGAAACACGTGATTATTTAATGTAGATTCGTCCAAATGATCAGTCTGTAATATTACAAGCGGGACGACTTTTACAACAATATGTTGTAGATAACTACGTTAAGATTGAGACCGGAAGGTTACGATGGATTCGTAATCATCAAAACAACATTCGTGCTGAAGTGTACCAAGGTTTGCAGGATGCTTTGCATGAAGGACAAACTCACGCAGGTAAATATATTTAAAACAACATTTATTACATCTAATTATATTATCATTCACTCTTTCATTTCTTTGAAGATACTGTTGGAAAGAGGACAATATTACCATCGTCATTTATTGGTAGTCGTCGAGACTTGACACAACGATATCAAGATGGTATGGCAATTGTTGCTCACAATGGAAAACCTGATATTTTTCTTACAATGACATGCAATCCATCTTGGAGTGAAATTTCTTCTGAACTACAAAATCAACAAACTCCACAAGATCGCCCTGACTTGCTCACAAGAATCTTTCGAGCAAAATTTGAGCAATTGAAGGAAGATGTTGTTAATAAAGGAGTCCTCGGAAAAGTTAATAGTTATATGTATGTTACTGAATTTCAAAAACGTGGGTTGCCGCATGTACATATGCTATTGATCTTAGATAATAATGATAAGTTACGTGATCCACAAGATTATGATAGCATTGTGAGGGCAGAAATACCAAATAAGGCAGAAGAACCACAATTGCATGAAGCTGTGTTGAAACACATGATACATGGTCCTTGCGGAACTCTCAATCCTAGATCACCATGTATGAAGCGCAATCAATGCCAAAAGAGATTTCCCAAGGATTTCTTGGAAGAAACACGACAAGGTAATGATTCATATCCACAATATAGAAGACGTTTTGATGAACCAATTTCCATAAATAGAAATGTGACTGTTGACAATAGATGGGTGGTTCCTTATAATCCTTGGTTACTCTTAAAATACGACTGTCATATAAATGTTGAGGTCTGCAGCAGCATCAAAAGTATTAAATATTTGTATAAGTATGTTTACAAAGGACCGGATCGAGTAGCAATGGAGATTCATAGAGGACCAATTATAGATGAAGTCCAGCAATATCTCGATGCTAGATGGATTTGTGCTCCCGAGGCTTTATGGAAAATCTTCAGATTTACAATCTATCGAATGAATCCAGCTGTTGAAAGATTGCAAATTCATTTACCAAATCGACAACAAGTGCGATTTTATAAGCACCAAAACATCAATGACGTGTTGAATGATGATAACAACTCCAAAACCATGCTCACACAATTTTTTGCACTCAATCAAAGAGATCCCCAATCTAGAACATTTTTGTATCGGGAAATTCCAGAGCATTATTGTTGGAATAATAGACATAAGGAATGGTATCCAAGAAGGTCAAACAAGAAAGTTATCGGCCGAATGTATACTGTATCTCCTTCTGAAGGAGATAAGTTCTTCTTGCGGGTTTTGCTTTCTCACATAAGAGGACCAACCAGTTGGGAATATCTATTATCACCAAATGAAACATATTGTCACACATTCAAAAAGGCGGCTGAGAAATGGGGCTTTTTAGAAAGTGACAATAGTATTCATGAATGCTTAGTTGAAGCATCAACTTTACAAATGCCATATGCTTTACGAAGACTATTTGTGACCATATTACTTTTTTGTGAACCAACTGATGTTAGAAGCCTTTGGAATCACTTCCACACCTATATGCTAGAAGATTATACTTCAACCAACACTTCTGTCAATGAGAACTTGATTCCTATGTTATTGAGGGATTTAAATGACCTTTTAATTCAGCATGGTAAAACAATCAAGGATTTTGATTTGCCACCTTTATCTTATGATGCATTGGCAACTACTTCAGTACCAAGAATTATACAAGAAGAATTATCAATACAGATACCTACTGAAGATGTTGACAATGTACACAGATTGAATCATGACCAACTCATTGCCTTCAATACCATTTTAGATGTAATCAACCGTAATCAAAGTCAAGTCTTTTTTGTGGATGGACCAGGCGGAACCGGTAAAACATTTCTTTATCGTACTTTAATTGCACATTGTAGGAGCAACGATCAAATTATTTTAGCTACAGCCTCCTCTGGTATAGCAGCAACATTATTACCGGGTGGTAGAACTGCACATTCTCGATTTAAAATACCTATCAATGTCGAGGCCGGTTCGTTTTGTTCTATAAGTAAACAATCAGATCTTGCAAAACTAATAAAAATAGCAAAGGCAATTATTTGGGATGAAGCACCCATGATTAACAAATATGTTTTGGAGGCACTAGATCGAACATTAAAGGACATTCTAGATTCTGATGCTCCATTTGGGGGGAAAGTGATCATATTAGGAGGTGATTTTCGTCAGGTACTGTCAGTTGTTCAAAAAGGTACAAAAGCACAAATGATTTCTGCCTGTATTATTAACTCTCATTTATGGAGTAACACAAAGATATTACATTTACAACAAAACATGAGATCATTACAAGATCACAATTTTGCTGAATATCTCATGCGCATTGGAGATGGTATTGAACCAACACAAGTTGATGACATGGTTAAAATACCCCAACAACTAGCAATATCATGGGAAGGAGAAACCTCAATACAACACCTCATACACCAAACTTTTCCTCAGTTACAATTTCATACATGGGATGCATCTTATATGGCTGAACGAGCCATACTAACTCCAAAAAATGAAGATGTAGAAAAACTTAATGACATAATGATCGATCTATTTCCAGGAGAAGATCGTAATTTGTTGTCATTTGATGAGGTTGAAGGAGACACATATCATTTATACCAACATGAGTACTTACACACTATTTGTCCAGGAGGTTTGCCACCACATAACTTAAAGGTTAAAAAAGGATCACCGTTAATGTTGTTGCGAAACATAGACCCTAAATCTGGGTTATGTAATGGGACAAGATTATTATGTCGTGGGTTCTATATGAACATGCTGGATGTTGAAATATTGACAGGTCACCATGCAGGAAAAAGAGCTTTCTTACCAAGAATTAAACATAAAACAACAGAGAGTGCAGGTCTTCCTTTTGTGCTTATTAGGAAACAATTCCCTGTGAGATTGAGTTTTGCAATTACCATAAATAAATCACAAGGACAAACTATACCTACCGTTGGAATTTACCTTCCACGACATGTTTTTAGCCATGGTCAATTATATGTTGCTTTATCAAGAGGTGTTTCTCAAACTTCCACAAAAATCCTTATTAAAGAAGGACACCTTGAAGGACAAGAAGGCATTTTTACCAAGAATGTTGTTTATAAGGAAATTTTGTTATCTCAAAACTAGGTATTGTTCGTTTTTTACTTCATTTATGTCATTAAAATGACTATATTTTCATATTCTACCCAATTATACTTATATTTACAACTACGAAAATAAAATTCATCATATTTATTTTATACCTGGCAGGTACGATAATAACTAAGGACAACTTACACCTCAATGAAGAATTACATGTAAGTCATTTCCACACATTTATACCACAAGAGGTGATATGCGATAAGTGTAGTTTTAAAAGTTTAGTTCCCAATCTTGCAATAGTTGACATTTTCTTTGTAGAATGCAAAATTTATGAACCAATGGAACACTTGGAAGGATGAATATTCACTTTCATTGGTTAAGCCAATAGACAACAAGGTAATCAAATTAATTCATTTCAATTATAATATGTCATGTTTACATATATCAATACAACTCTATTGTGCATCGTGTTTACATATATTGTTCTTCAATTGTAGATTCATCATTTGAAAATTTATTCTGTTGGTTGGGGATCCACTGTGATAACTGATAAAACACAACTTTCAAATCTAATCAAACGAGAATTACTTTCTCAAAAGACATGCAGGTATTATGCACATTTAAAATTATTTACTTTCTTCCATTATACTTTCTTCCATTATTCTTCTATAATACCACAAAAAATCTTTATTCTTTTTTATTTAACTTCTTTCCATTACCAGGAAACAACAAAAATCATTACCAATCCATACTCGCTACAACAACAATCTTTGTGTTTATCAAAATATATGCATCAATGAGGTTATTACTATTTCTTCAATATTTGTATACCATTACATATACATTTAATGACTCATAAGTAAATAACATTATTCAATGATATTTTTTAGTTCTTTAAAACTCAACAACTTATGGACCATGTCTTCTACAAAGAATTAAGAAGACTGCTCCAAAGGTAAATAAAGTTTTTTTTATTATCTATACATAATTCAATTGCTACATAATATTTCTGTTATTTGCATATATATTAGCAATAATATTTACTTTTTTTACAATGCAGGGAAGCTGAAACACATCCTAGACATCAATCTTTATTTGGCCTCCCAATTAAAGAAATGTTTAAGGATGTCGATATATGATACTTTCATTTACTATTTTTTTCTGCATCATGTATGTATGAAATATATATTTCATTCTTTTAATGAATGTATATTTATAAACACCTACTAAAATAGTTTGTATATTTATAAACACCTACCATTGACTCCATCACATATAACTCATTAACTCCAAATCTTGATCAAATGTATTAAATATTAGTTGATATATAATTTTATGAATTAGTAATTTACTGTTTTCTTTTTCAACCAATCTACTTATACCCATCATAAATTGTAATCGATTATTCTTAATATTATACGTATAAATACGTAAAAAAAGCGAACACACAGGCGCGACAGCGCCTGTGTTTTCGCTAGTTTATGTAAGCTGAATTCATGTTTATCATTGACAGATTTTTAAGCATGTTACTAAGTAATTGTTCTTCTTTGTTGTCGTTTCAATAGCTTAAAAGGTCTAAGCAAAGTATCTTAATATATTTAGACATATTCATAGTTTAATGCAGCTAATCACCATACTAAAATCACACATAATTATAAAAAGCTACGTACTTTATAGAAACTTTAAAGTTATTTCAAAGCAAGTGAGAGAGAAAAATATTTAAAATTTATTGTCATATAAGATTCTGTTTCTGAATTTATTTCCACTGATTAATTACCACTCAACTTATGTATCACTCAATTAAATCTAAAGCTACAAAATTTCATGCTAGATTAGATACATTGCATGAAGAATGAGATACACTAACTTCTTCGGTCTATGTACTTCCACGGTGAATTTGATTCACCTTCCTAGTACGATGACAATTTTTTATGATGATCATAGTTGTTAAATAATTATTAAAGATTAATCAATAACTTGATTCATCAACCAAGACAATATATATTTTAATTATAAGTTCAACATAAAGAAGGTTATCACTTTAGTTGGAGTTTGGGTGAGGTGGCCTGTGAATCGGAGGAGGCTTCACATATTCAACATGATTCAGAACAGGCTTACCATATGGTGGCTTGTGAATGAGTGGTGGCTTACCAGATTGAGCTTTATTAATAGGAGATTTACTTTATGGTGGCTTATGAAGTGATGGTGGCTTAATTAGCATATTGAGTCTCATTTAAGGGAGGTTTACCATATGGTGGCTTATGAATCGGAGGAGATTTAACATATTGGGCCTCATTCAAGGGAGATTTACCATATGGTGGCTTGTGAACTCGAGGAGATTTAACATATTGAGCTTCATTCACAGTAGGCTTACATTATGGTGGCTTATGAATTGGTGTTGGCTTGTGAATTGGTGGTGACTTAACGTATTGATCCTCATTCACATGAGGCTTACCATATGGTGGTTTGTTAAGTGGAGGAGACTTAACATATTGAGCCAGGTTTACCATATGGTGGTTTGTGAAGTGGAGGAGACTTAACATATTGAATCTCATATGCGGAGGTGGTTTACCATATGATGGCTTATGAATTGATCGTGACTTGTGAACTGGTGGTGACTTGTGAACTAGTGATGGTTTGTGAATTGGTGGTGGCTTAGTATATTGAGTTTCATTTATATGAGGTTTACCATATGGTGGTTTGTGAACCGGTGGTAGCTTAACATATTGAGTCTCATCCATAGAGTTTAATTTTAGATGACTCATGTAAGAGCTTTTTCTGTGTTAGATTAAGTTCTTCATGATACACTATTAATTTCTTAATTTTTTCATTTTTGCACTCATAAAAGTACTTTTAATTAGTATTACTTGATAAATAACTTTTAAGAGAATTCATTTACTCCAATAATGTTATCAAGTTATTTAATTTTAGTTAGAACGTCTGAATGGAATGATCCTTAGGACTTGTGTCAAAGGTATAGAAGGTTGGTGGGGAATTTCAATTGAGATTTTGTCTTTTTATAGATGCAAAGTTTGAAAATAAATGCGAAGGGCCAAAATTCTACACTGCACTTAAGGCCAAAATCATGTTAATTACTATCAACTAATCAAACTATAATCAACCAAAAACTTCTACTCACTTGCCATTGCGAACTAAAGTTGGTGCAAAGGCAAAACGAAGAGGGTGTAGGAAGAAAAAAAGTAAAGAAGAAAAGGTTGTTTAATAAAAAATAGCTAAATGAAGAGCGAAAACTAATTTAGGAGATAACTTTATTTAGAAAGAAAAATACATATTATTATTTTTATGACTAATTTTATCACTAAAAAATCATTATAATTTTTCAATAGTCCACAGTATTTTATAATAATAATAATAATAATTGTTATTATTATTATATTTTTTAAGAAACATATGTTAATGACTAATTAGCTATTATAAAGTGTTTGTTTTTCATTTAAGAAAAATGAGATAAATTCTTTTAGGACCGAGTAAAACATACAATATTGTTTGAAAATATACGTGGATGACTATAATTTAGGTATTTGAAACTAAATGAACAATATCATTCTTAAGAATGCAATATTAGATGTCGAGGAAATATTTGACAAAAATTAAAACATAGGTTTGAATTATTAATAAGTATTCAAGAACATTTTTTTTTTGTATTCTGATGATGAGTGTTACGATCAATCACGTGTTTAAAATCAATACAATTTTAAATATAATATCTTAAAATTTTTTGTTCTTTTAGATATGTTAAAAAAATAATTGGTGAGTGTACACCTATAAGTGTTTTATGTGTTTTGTTTTGTAGGTTGTTGTACCTCTTTTGATATAATAACTTTCTATTCCCACACATTTTTCTAATCTACCATCATTCATCATTTCTCATATAAAACCAGAACTATCCCATACCAATTATATTAAAGATAAAAAAATAAATAAATTTAATCAACACTTTTTAAACACACTCACATTTATATATAAAAAACACAAGTTGTTACAATTTTCATCAACAAAATTTCTCACTTTTGTCTTCATCTTGATGGTGCTTCTAACATCTATTTACTGTTGTTCCTTTATTTCCTTTATTCACAAAAAAATAAAATAAAATTACCGAGTACGTATATACTAATAATTTCAACGTTTGAAACTCTAAATCATAGTTAAATTCTTAAATGAATTTATAATTTATAAATGGTGTGCTCGTTTAAATTTGAATTTGAAATATTTAAATTTGAAATATTTAAATTTTTAACTCAAAAAATATAGATGGAAGAAGTGTTGGGGCAGTTTGAAATAGAAACCTTAATTGAACGGAGAACAAATGGCGCATGTTGCCACTAACCGTCAAAACCGTTGAAAGTGCAAGAGTGGGGGGAGAGAGCAATCCTCTGCATGGAGTCCACCTACGCCACCAAAAGGCACCTCCAACCGGATACTGCCACGTCAGAAAGATGAGAAGAGAAACACATGCATACCCATTTGAAAAAGATTTAGTGTGGTTGTGTGTGAAGATTGAGGAAGAAGCATTGAAATGGAAAGAGAGTTGGAGAGAGGGTACGTGAAGAAGGGACCATGGAGTAGAGAAGAAGATGAAGTGCTTCTGAGACATGTCCAAAAGTATGGTCCGAGAGAGTGGAGCTCCATTCGATCCAAAGGCTTGTTGCCACGAACAGGAAAATCTTGTCGCCTTAGATGGGTTAACAAACTTAGACCAAACTTGAAGACGTGAGTTTACTTCTAACTCTCTCTCTCTCACCCTTTTCTGTGCATGCATGCATGCATGAATTCTTTGTTGTGTTATCCTGTGCATGACTCCTAGTACAACAAAGTTGGTGTTTTGTTACCAGTATTAGTGATAAAGTTATCTGTTTGTGTTCTCCTATGATCTATCCCACAAAGTTGTCTGTTTTTTATCCTATGATCTATCCCACAAAGTTATCTGTTTGTTTATCCTATGACCTGTCCCTCAAAGTTATCTGTTTGTTTATCCTATGATATGTCTCACAAAGTTATCTGTTTGTTTATCCTATGATCTGTCCCACAAAATTATCTGTTTCTTTATCCTATGATCTGTCCCACAAAGTTATCGGTTTGTTTATCCTATGATATGTCTCACAAAGTTTGATCATGCAGAATCTGACTCTGAGGGAAAACTATGAAGAAAATCAGATTCTTTTTTCGATCTAAAATCTGATGTAACATCCTGGGGTTTTCACCCTCTTTCAGTTCAATCTATGTAACTATTGTTAAAAGTCAAAAGTGATTATGTTTGGTACTATTGATAATGACGATGGTGTTGGTGTTGTAGTACTATAACGATGATGCGATGATGATGTACAAAATTTGATTGTTTTGTTTTACGAGGAAAGTTTGGAATGTGTAGTGGATGCAAGTTTTCGGCAGAAGAAGAGAGATTGGTGATGGAAATGCAGGCACAGTTTGGAAACAAATGGGCCAAAATTGCAACGTATTTGCCGGGGAGAACGGACAATGATGTGAAAAACTTTTGGAGCAGTCGGAGAAAAAGGTTGGAGAGGATGTTGCAGAAGCCACCAACGTTAAAGTTGCAGAAAAACAAGGGAAAAACTCCTCTTACTCAAGTGCTAGTGGATAAGGTATGTATCTATTTAGTGTCCATAGAAATTACACACATTCAGGGTTTTGTAACCATTGGTTTTGCCTTGTATTATTACACATTTTGGTTATGAGAAAAAACGGCAATAGAATAGCGATTGCATGACTGCGTGTAATTCATGATTAATGGGGAAGTGGAAGATGTTTTATCAGAAACTTAGATGTGTCAGCAATTTCATTGTAGCAGGGTTTTCATATCTTTTATAAAATGCTCGATTTAATACATAACATGTGGCTATTCAGGCTCCTCCATGCAGTTCAAACCAGGTGGAGGAAAACCTTTGTTACACTACTTCCTACGTGGGAAACACCGAGGTGTTCGAGATGATCAACCTTCAAGATTTGATAAAGCCAAACTATGAACAGATGGAAAATGATTACTTCAGTGGTGTTGAGGTTGATGCCACCCCACTTCACACAGTACCATCGTTTGAGTCTTCATCAGGGTACAACTTCCCTCTGCTCCCTGAGCCACTAATCGACTTTCCACTCTTCCCAGAGTGCCAGGACCTTGTTCCAGAGACCTTTGATCCAAATTTTATTGATGGGTTCGACCAGAAGAAATTTTCAGAATGTGTATGCAGCCAGAAGCTTGGGACTGGGTTGCCAACTCTTGGATTGGAGGAAAATTCTCAAATTACAACTTCAAATGTCTTATTCAAGGACTTCCCAAGTGAGATTTTTGAATACTTTGAGCACATTCCAACCTCAACAGAACAATGAACTGTTTTCTTTTGATTGGAGTGCTAACTGCTATGCCCTGCAATCGTTTTTATCCTTTAAGTGTGCCATCCTTTTGGTATACTGTCAACACTAGATGTTTGCCAATGTATGAACTTATATCAGGCTGCTTGAAACAATCAAGGAAAAACTCAAGCTGAGCTGAACAATATCTAATTAGTCGTTGAACTTAATACCTGCACATTTGAGTGCTTCCCCATATTTATTATACTTTGTAGGTACTTCATTTTATCAACCAGAAACAAACAAAAAGCAAATAGAACTATTTTCATTATATACTGCATCCTACTTAGTTGCAATATGAACAGAATAGCCTTTGACTATCCTCTAGTATGGCCCCCCAAAAATCAGGCACTTATGTACACTGAATTGTAAGATCCTAAGAGTAAAAATGAATTATAAATCTCCAGTTTGGAAGGAAAAAAGAAAAATCTTGGTATTTACTTCAGCAGCTCCTCAAATCAAACTTCACCCCTTTCGCAGCATTCCAACAATCAGGGACAGTATTTAAATGATCCATTCAACTACAGTGTACCAAATATGAATACACGATTCTATACGTAACTATAAACAAAGATCACATATCATCAATCCAAGCAAAAGACCATGATAACAGAGCACGAGTGACAATAATTTCTGCAATTATGGCTGTACAAAAAGTTTGCTACTCTTACCCCCACATAGGTATACCAACACTAATTTCTAACACACTCTTGAACACACTCTACTATTGATTGAATTTTATGGGAATTCACAAATTTTGACGGGTACTCATTTAATGATTCTCTTTCAGTAGTTTTCAACAAATTTTAACCAATCGTAGAGTGTGTATTACGAAGAGTGTGTTATATAAGTGTTGCTAACATTTCTCATGAAGTAAAAAACCCTAAAAGCAAAATAAATCGAAAAACGGATACCCTTATCACTAGAACCGACCGGTAATATCCAACATCATTCTGCAGCTTGATGATTGTGGATAACTTCAAATATAGCTTGTTAAGAATGATCTTCTTGACCAGATCGGGAAAAAAATATTCCTAGACCAATATATCCAAATCAGCCAACAAATACAGGAAGAGGATTAAAACGACTCATTTCCAAACTGTCTCATTTGCATCTGTGAAGATTGCATTATGATGCTCCACCAGCAACTGAATAACTTCAATTGCACCAAAGTCTACTGGCGTGCCATCATCCAAAGGAATAGGAGAGGATGCATCTATGGCTTCACCATCATCTGCAGCAGACGAAACAAGAAAAGAAATGGTAATCTCGAATCAGTACTAATCTGATAAGTCTATAATCTGCATTAATTTTTTCAGATGGAGTTTAGTTCAAGAGAAGTAAAATAATAAACTGCTAAACTGAATTTGGCACCCTCCTAGAAAACACTGCAGTGGCTAGTCAGTAAAATGCAATGTCAATTGAAAGATATACAAAAAACAACCTCAAAACAAATTTTTAGAAAGATAATCCCAAGATAAAGCTAGTATCAGTTAATTTTAGTAATTGACTTGCATGATAGTATTGATTTGCTTAACCAAACTGGCGTAAAAACATCAGAAATCAGTGTCAACCCTATGAGAAATTTGTTGAACATTCACTGGTACCAACTATTAAGGTTTGTTATTCAAGGAGTATGGCACTAAAAATCTTCTTATTTCCACTTACTATGTTTCAGCACTAAACAGTAAAAAAAATATGCTTTCAACTACACCAGCAACAAGAGCCTGTTAAAGGCTTAACAAAAAAGACTATCTATAGTTCCAATGAACTAAAGAAGACTAATGTATATCAACTGCCTCCTTAAGGTGTCCGATAGTCCTCCTCAACTATTGCATCAGTTATTTTTCATGTGATCAACTCCCCTTATTAGGCCTTTCATTGGTCTTCCCTCACATGGCAATGTAAAAGTTTAAGCTTAGTTAAGATTATTGCATATAGATCATTTTGACTTAGAAAATCCACATTGTTTAAGAAACTAGAGTGATTTCATGTAATGCCCCACGTAGTCACCAACCTTCTGGCCACCGGCAATAGTAAATAATATTTGAAGTCGTGTTGATTATCTTAAAAAATTTACATGTTTTAGTATAACTTTGCTTACCGGCAAGCATGTCCCAGGCAGTATATGAACCAGGTGGTGTATCCACACTCTTTTCGGAAGGACTTTTTGACATCTGATTCCAATATTGACGATAAAATTCAGGTCTGTTTTCCTTTTGCCACATAATAACAGGTGCCATTTCCATAGCTAAGCTCCGAGCATCCATCTGGCAAACATCAACAATCTTCAGCATGCTACTCTAATCCAATTTTTATGAAGTAATAAACAAGTAAAGACTACATGATTATTCTTAAGGTCACCCAAGTGATGGGAAACCAATAATAGTAAAGCACAGAGATATTGCAGGGACTGAGGAAAGCAACCAATCATAACAAAGCAAGTTATGCACCTAGGAAATAGTGATATTGAAAGAATGAATAATATTACAAGACGAGAATTTTGCTAATGATTCTTTTTCATATTCTATCTCTTTTCTTTCTTGTTTTATTATGATTTATGAGGATAGTTTACACTCATGATTACTCTTGGTCCAAAATAAATATATTGGAAAACAGTGTGCTCCATTTACCACACAAACAATATATTGATAAAAAAATGTAAATATATTGTACAACAGGGTGCTCCAATTACAAAAAATAATAAATTATTATTGATCAAACTATAAAAAAATAAAAAAATAAAAAAACCACGCTTAAGAATATCAAGAATAGGATTTGAAGGTAAGTTTTCTACCTTGTTGAGAAGTGACTTCTGGCTAACACGGAGTAGAAGGGCTGTTATAAACTCTAGGGTCATGTAGTTTACACTGGAAAGCCTCTTGAGTATGTTTCTCATGGAGTATATACTGGACCGAGCACCTCTAATCTCATTATAAAGCTCTAATGTGGTAAGTGGCTCAGGAAGGCTGGCAAGGTAATATTTCACAAGAGCTGCTACATCAACAGGATTCGTGCCTTCTGGTACTGAAGCCGTAGAATCTGCAATGCAATTACAGTAGCATGCATAATATCATCCAAGTATAATAACTCAAACTTACCCATCACTGAAAGAATTATTACCTTGGTTGTATAGGGAAACCAATTGGTGAATAACCTTTTTATTCCCTTCAGATTTAAAAAGATCTAGCGAGTTCAAACCTGCTTAAATAAAATTAATGAAATTACCATTGGACCAAATGCTTTTAAAATAACAATTAGATCAAAAGCAAAGATTAAAAAAAAAACTGCTCCATGAATGTGGAGTCTTACTCTAGAAATAGCTACCTGAAACTATAAGATAATCTGCACAATTGACCAATATCCGAGGAATAGGTTTGCAGTAATCTTGCCTCTGCACAGTAACCTCAATTGGAACTCCAAATACTGGGATCAAGATAAGCTAATAATTAAGCACCATTGTGCAGGCACTAGGCAGGCAGCAAATCTTAAATACAAAGTAAAAAGCTACACAAAAACAAAGAATGCTATACTTCTATATGACTTGACAGTCAAAAACTGTTACTAAAAAAGCATCAAAGTGGAATTTATCCCAAAATGCCTTGTGGGAATAATGGAACCTATTCTACATAGCCAACAAAGACTGTGATGCATGAGAAAAACTGCTCTCTTTCTCCGTCATGTGGTTGAGAAACTTACCATCAGTGCTTGCAACTCCCTGCAAAAGAAAATTACAGTAAGAACAATTGCAAATTCGCATACAGTAAAAAATATGTGATCGATAGCCCAAAGTCGTTTTACCTTTTGCCATCTTTCAATATCTGTCAAGATAGTCTTACTTTTTTGTGCTGTAATTTTTGCCACCTGAAATAAATCAACATGATGGAAAATCAGAAAGAGAAGAAAGTAAAGATTAGGAGCAACAAACCGATGATATCCTGGCATGTGAATAGCAAGTAAGATATTTAAAGAAGGAAAGGACAGAAAAGAGAAAAACAAGAGAACAAAAATTCCAAAGATCCATTTGATTAACACCAAGTTCAGAATATCAGTTTAGAACAATCTACAACCAGATAACGAGTTATCCAACATCCAACTGAAAGAAAGAATTCTATAATCCAAAATCAATTTGGATAAGGCATTCCCTTTACCAAAAGAAAGGGATTAGATGTCATAAGAAAATAAAATCCCATAAGACTTTGTTTTGTCTTCATTTGAAGTTAATATACTTAACATTTACTAAAATTACAAATTGTGCTCATTCCGTTTCTTGTTTTGAAAACCTTGTGAACAAAATCATTTATACCTTTCTAAAAAGTTACCCATCACAATCTAGAATCATTTATTCAACTAAGTTACCTCTTCAACCTTGGACTTTCCCACAACCACCTTATCCTTTGTCCCTGACAAGCCTCTCCTCAGGAGCGTGCCAGTTGTAGCAGCCGCTGATATCAAGCGATCCTGCACAGCATGTCTCGTGGATGGCTGCTGGAGAAGTGCCCACCGACTCTTGACCATTGATCCCACTCGTCCAGCCACTTCAGCCACATTACTTTTTGTATCCTTGGTGACCTCACCAACAAATGTTCCTGCTGATTCCTTGGCTTCTTTAAGCTTGACTCCTATATGTGAACAATCAGAGACCAGAAAGGCTTAATTCAAATAAACTTCTCAGTAATTCATGAACTAAAATAAGCTTATGGAATTAATTTTCACAAAAATCTCAGTTACAAACTGTCCAAAAGTTTATTTTATGTTATACTTTATCCACAAATAAGAACAAAGGAAATAAGAAAGAGAGAAGTGAAGCAATTTAGCGAATGATACCAGAGGAAGAAAAGAAACCAGCAGCCTTGTCTTGCCACTGGGGTGACATGATCGAAGGCATGGAAGACAGAGGTCAAGAACAAACTCAAAAATCGTTACTTGATCCTGCAAGTGAACCCAGAAAAGACGAGTCAACAACGACAATTGACAAAATTCTAGTCAGGAACAGGATCCCAAGTCCTTCAGAAACAGAATAAAGTTAGTTGACAGCTTTCTGATCACCGATTTCCTCGAAAATCAAACCCATAAAAGAAATAATTAAACTAAAGAGTGAAATCACAGCAACAACAACTATCGTGTGCAGTAAAATCCAGGGAAGAGAATCGATCGGGCCTCCACGGCTAGTCTGTAGTGTTAAACAGTGAAAACGAAAGAAGAGAATCCGATGGAAAAATGAAGGAATTGAAAAACCTATTTTTTACCCGAACGAATTGGACAGAGAAGAAAGGTGAAAACTTTTTGATGGTTTTGCGCCAAAGCTGAAAGAAACAGAGAGAAAAATTGGATTTCTGAGAAAAGACGGCAGCAGATGACAAGACAGAGATATGGGTATTGGAAGGTGACTGCTCTGACTCAGTCCCAATATTAACTCACCACCACCAAACTACTTCTGTCTTTCACTCTCTTTTTTTAATCAAATATTCATTATTTTATGAAAAAATTATAACTAATAATATTTTCAGTTATATAAATAATAATAATAATAATAATGATGATAACTATTGCGGCCAGAAAAATATTTTATTTTGAGTTATGTAAAAAATAATAAATAAGTGTTAGCATGAGCTAAAGTTTAGGAAGAATAACTATAAGGGGCCTGTGTTGTGTTACGTGTTTTTTACCAATAATTTAGGATCTGAAACAAAGATTGCAACATTCCCTTATGCAAAAGAAGATTGACGGAACATAGAACCTCGTATGAATTGCTTCTACAACGTTTGATTCCTCTGAATTTTTGGTTTGAGTTTTGAGAAACACTGCAAGCACAATGGATGCCACTCACTCCATGTTCTGCAACAATGATCTGGTTAACCCCCTAAGCTCAATGGGCATGCAAGTGTCCTGCATTCTTGTCGTGTCACATATCTTCAACGTTGTCTTTAGGACTGTGGGTCAACCTGGACCAATTGCGCAGATTCTGGTAGTAATCAAACACCAAGTACCTTAATTTTGTCAATGAATATTTAACAATGATGTTTTCTTTTTCTGTTTGTAAATTGTTCAACAGGCTGGGTTGGCGCTAGGTCCAATGTCACACATTCCGTATATTAAGGCTACATTTTTTCCTGCTAGTTCAATAAACTACTATGAAGTTGTGAGCTTCTTCTGTCGCATACATTTCATGTTTTTGTTTGGGTTAGAGATGAATATGCACTACGCAATGCGCAATCTGCGTAGGGTGAACTTTGTAGCCTGTGGTGGTGCCCTGATGGGTGCTGTTTTTGGTCTATCTGTCTCATTTTACTTGCATCAAGAGTTGAACACCCTTGACAATGCCCCTTTGTATTATTTTTCAATGATCATCATGCTAGTGGTGTCATACACAAGCTCCCCAATGGTGATTCGTTTGGCAGCAGAGTTGAGGTTTGCAGCATCAGACGTGGGGCGAACGGCAGTGTCATCTGCGTTGATCACAGAAATGGGGTGCTTGTTGCTCTTCAATGTGATGGTTAACTGGAGAAAAGCAAATCACATTTCTTCTGGTTTAGGTTGCTTTGTAATCACTGTGTTCGTGGTTTACGTTAACCGGCACTTGGCAGTTTGGTTAAACGCAAGAAACAGAAACCAGAAGTACCTCAAGGCTCCTGAGTTGTTACTCATTCTGTTCATTCTTCTGACTAGCTCAATGATAATAGAGATTTGTGGTTACAACAGTATTATGAGTTGTTTCATCATTGGTTTGTTGTTCCCCAAGGAAGGGAAAACAGCTAGAACATTGCTGCACAAACTTGGTTATTCTATTTACAACTTTGTGCTTCCGGTGTATTTTGGCTACTTGGGGTTGCAGTGTGACCTGATAAATGTCTTCAAGAGCTTGCAGCGTGTGGCCAATATGGCCATACTGATATTATTGAGCATTGGAAGCAAGCTCGGTGGAACTCTTATAGCTTCCCGCTACCTCAAAATTCCCACAAGTGAAGGAATTTTTCTTGGCTTCATATTGAACACTAGAGGTTATGCCGACCTTCTATTCATTGGTGCAGCAGCAAAGCAAGTAATTGTGAGTATATTTCCTGACTTTGTTGAATTATAACCTGTTTGGATAAAAAGATGAAATGAACTGATGTTACGAGCTTAAAAGTTGAGTGTAAGTTGATTTTGGTATAAGGAAAAACTCGATGCATTGTACCTCCCTATCTCTTCCTCGTCTCAAATTTGCAGACTAATTCAATGGTTCTTGTGTTGATTCACAGACTTTCGATTCAGAAGCGTACAATGTTCTGTTGGTATCAATAGTACTTAACACAATAATATCAGGAATGATTGTGGCTTTTCTAGTGAGAGGGGAAGACAAAATGTTTGCAAACAACTACACTGCAATTGAACCACAACAAATGGAAGATGAGCTTCGAATTCTGGCTTGTGTATATGACCCTCGTCAGGTATCTGCCATACTTGCAACAGTGCTAGCAGTACATGGGTCTAGAGTATCACCATCTACCACTTACTTAATGCACCTAATAGAGCTTGTGAAGAAGATCAAGTCCAACCTGTTGTACCATGAGAAAGAAAATGCTGACCTTAGCGACGATGAGGACTATGGGGGCAATGATGTGGTGGAAATCAACAATTCTTTGGATTCATTCACTGCAGAAACAAAGATTCTAGTCCACCAAAGAAGGGCAGTGTCTTCTTTCCCCTCCTTGTACGAAGATGTGTGCAATGAAGCAGAAGATCTGCAAGTGTCAATTGTGCTACTCCCCTTCCACAAGCACCAACGCATTGATGGGAAATTGGAAAGTGGAAAAGAGGGTATAAGGATCACCAACCAGAAGGTGCTAAGACATGCCCCTTGTTCAGTAGGTGTCATAGTGGAAAGAGGCCTTGCAAGGGTACCTGGCTTCTCACAGCTAGTAGCATCTGAAGGCATACAAAACATTGCAACACTTTTCTTTGGTGGCCCTGATGACCGTGAGGCTATTGCATGGAGCCTACGCATTTCAGGAAGTCCACGAGTGAACTTAACGATCATAAGATTTCTTCTGACATCTTCATCACAGAGCGAACAGATAGAGAGTGGACAATCAGAGGAAAAGGAAATTTTGATGTCACTGTCTGGGGAGGAGACGGTGAATGAGATTGACAACACCTTCATGGTGGACTTCTACAACAGGTATGTGACTTCAGGCCATATAGGGTATGTGGAGAAGTTTGTGAAGCATGGAGCAGAAACGGTGGCTGCTTTGAAACAGATAGGGGACATGTATTCTTTGTTTATAGTAGGAAAAGGTGGTAGAGGACAGAGTTCACTAACAATTGGTATGAGTGATTGGGAAGAGTGTCCAGAACTGGGAACTGTTGGTGATGTCTTGGCCTCTTCAGACTTTGATATTCATGGCTCAGTTTTGATTGTTCAGCAACATAGAGATGTCAAGAAAGGACTATTGCATGATTAGGTAGGTATTCAAGTGCAATAAAGTTGTACTTGTTCTTGTACTTAGCTTTTATGAACATATATACACAGTGTACATTTGGAACAGTTTTTGCTTTTCGACAATGTACTTAGAGAAAGAAAGGTTCAGAACATTTTTTCAAAGACTTTGTATGTACATGTTAACTTAATTTTGTAAATCTAGTAAAAAGGAACATGTTATGCCACAACATTCTTATTTATTTTTCCAAGGATGCAAAAAACAAAGAATGCTTATTTAAGTGGAAGAAAATACCAAAGGAAGCGAAAAGAAGAGATTTTTGGTTTGTTTGTTTCCCACCAATTGTATTACTTTGAACTTCCCATCTCACAATCGCCGACTAAAATGGAGGCGGAGCCCGCGGCTGGGCCCGGGCCTGAGTTTAATTCGAAGGAGGAAGCTTTCGCATTCTACCAAGCCCACGCGAAATCTGTGGGTTTCTCCGCCATAATCAAAGCCAGCCGCCGATCCCGGATCTCCGGCAACTTCATCGACGCCAAATTCGCCTGCACTCGCTACGGCGCCCCACCAAGCCACAAGCCCAAACGGGCCCCTGCCCGGGCCAAAACCGATTGCAAGGCCTCCATGCACGTGAAACGAACACCCCACGGTACATGGATCATCTCTTCTTTCATCAAACACCATAACCACCAAATTTCCCCCATTCACAGTAACCCTAAACCCAATAATAATGTTAACAACAACGCAAGTCCTTCAAGGAAACTCAAGGTTAAAAAAACACTGCAACACTTACCTTTCGCCCAAGGTGACCTTCAATTTTTGCTCAACGCTTTCATGTCTATGCAGAATGAAAACCCTAATTTCTTTTTCGCGGTCGATTTTAACGAGGAACAGCGGTTGAGGAGTGTTTTCTGGGTGGACGCTAAGGCTAGGCTTGATTACAGACACTTTAGCGATGTGGTGCTTTTGGACACCACTCACGTTAAAAACGAGTGTAGATTGCCCTTTGTTCCGTTTGTTGGTGTGAATCACCATCTTCAGTTTTTGTTGCTGGGATTGGCGTTTGTGTCTGATGGGTCTGAATCCACGTATGTGTGGCTGATGAGGAATTGGTTGAGGGCAATGGGAGGACGTGCTCCAAAGGTGATGCTCACTGACTGTGATGAAGTGCTGAAGAGAGCGGTTGCTCAAGTGGTTCCTGAGTCTTGTCATTGCTTTTGTCTGTGGCATGTGTTGAGTAAGGTTCCGGAGAAGCTCGGTCGCCGGATTCATGGGCACGGTGGTGAGTTTATGAGTGGGTTTAGTAATTGTGTTTTGAGGTCTAGGACAAAGGAGCAGTTTGAGAAGAGGTGGGGGGAGATGGTTGAGAGGTTTGACATGGGTGATGAGAGTTGGTTGTGTGAGATTTTTGAGGATCGGAAACGGTGGGTACCTGCGTTTATGAATGGCAGGATTTTAGCAGGAATGTCGACTGTGCAGAGATCAGAAGCCATGAACTGTATGTTTGATAAATATGTGCAGAGGAAAACTACTCTGAAAGAGTTTCTGGAGCAGTACAGAGTGGTGTTGAGGGATAAGTGTGAGGAGGAAGCCAAGGCGGATTTTGAAACTCTGTGTAGAATGCCAGTGTTGAAATCTCCATCCCCTTTTGGGAAACAAATGGTGGAGTTGTACACCAATGCGGTGTTTAAAAAGTTCCAGGGTGAGGTTTTGGGAGCTGTTGCTTGTCATCCAAGGAAAGAGAGCGAAGATGGGGCAATGAAAATGTTTAAGGTTCGGGATTTCGAGGACAATCAAGATTTTGTTGTGACGTGGAATGAATCGACTTCAGAAGCATCATGCTCTTGCTATTCAATTGATTTCAATGGCTATCTTTGTAGGCATGTAATGATTGTGCTACAGATTTCTGGTGTACATAGCATCCCTCCTCGGTATATATTAAAACGCTGGACAAAAGATGCCAAGAAAAGAGATCTGTCTGTGGCAGATGTCGTTGTCTCTGACTCTAGGGCTGAGCGCTATAGTAATTTATGTCAACGAGCTTTTGGATTGGGTGATGAAGGATCTTTATCCTACGAGACTTACATTGCTGCTGTAAAGGCGTTGGAAGAAGCTCTGAGAAAGTGTGAGAACCTGAATGGTTCAATTCAGAGAGTCAGAGAACCGAACCTTCCATGTTTTGGTTCTCAAGAGGTAAGTCTAAGTAATACTGCTGATCATTACTAACAAAAAGAATGGTACTCTAAGAAAAAGAAAGGTTATTTTGTCATGTCAGACATAATGCTAATGTTACAGACTCCGTTTCCATAATCAGATAGCCTTTGTGTGCCCCTCTTATGTAGTGATGCTTAATAGGTAAGCCCTGAACCAGATACCATTGCTATGGGAGTCGATTCTAGCTGGCAGCAAGTGGTTAGTGCTTCTTGTTTGAAGTACATGTCAGATTCATTACTGATTGTGATATTTCATCATAGAAAAATATCTTATGGTCTGTATTTGTTATAGGAAAACCCCAATGCACAAGCAGCTGGTCTTCCTTGTTCACATAAATCACAGCATAGCATTCAAAAGATGGTATGACATTTTCCCATTTCTACTTCTTACATTGTGCCAAACAAAAGAGTGCGTGTGGATCCTGAAATTTCAGCCAATTTAACAAACTCTGTTACAGGAGCGGCTAAACTCCAGGGCTCAGAATCTGGATGGCTATTTTGCTACTCAGCGGATTGATTTTGGAATGGTAGTTGGTCTCTAAATTTAGAAATTTGAAATTCAATATGATGTAGCAGTTACCCAGTTGTAATCTGCTTCCTGTTACTTCAAAGAATAATTTGCTCTCCTTAATTTGTTGAAGTGCCATCAATTGAATTCGGTATCTGCTATTCGTAATGATTATCACTGCAACCAGCATGGCATCCAAGACCCGGTAATAAATAATGTCTACTCTTTGGTTTTTTCTAATATTTTCAGTAGTTTGGGATTTTAGATTTATAACATCTAGTTTTGGGTTGAATCTTGATTTAGGGACAGTTGAACTCAATTGCATCCATCCATGATCCCTGTTACATGGCCCCACAAAGGGTGCATGCGATGGTATGAACTCTACTATACTTTTACTGTTGAGTAAATAGTAATTTTTAAAAGGTAAGGAATTCGTTATTTTAGTCCTTGAAAGACTGAAAATGCTCATGAGGTCCTTGAAATATCAATGTGTTTGTCATTTGAGTTTGTCTGTTAAATTAACACCAATGAAGTGGATGTGTGGCATGTTAAGTTCCATATTTTATGCACATATTGAACAAAGCAGCTTCCAACTTCTGCCTGTACTCCTTTACCCATTTCACACATTCTTTTCGGTTTGCTTCTTCCCTCTGCTCAATGAAACACGAAGCTTTGTAATGGAGAATTTCAAATTTCAATACAAAGGAATCAGTGAATTAAGTAAAAAAACATTGTGCGAAACTAAAAGTTAAGAAAATGGATTAGAGAGGACCTTCTAAGTACTCAGCTAGTGTGGACAAAGTTTCACATTTCTTGGTGAATCTCATGAATGATCTGCTACATTTTGTAATTTCACATGATGTTGTTTCAAAGCCACATGTGAATTCAACTTTGCGCATTATGTATCACATGTATTCCCGTTAGTGTTAACTGACATAAGGTGAAGTAGTGATGAAACTGACTGATAGATTTAACTTTCTGGGATATCATGAGCAATTTCAGTTTTTTCAAGAACTAAAATGAGTGGCTGGCTCCTAATATTTTATGGACTAAATGACTATCTAGTCATCTATTACTCCCTATAGTTTGTGTTTTTGCATCCATGATTAGTATGGAATGAACTATAAGAACCGCTAACCAAGCAAGATTTATCACTCTTGGTGGGATCGGTTTTATGGTTAACTAACATTATTGGACTCTATCAAAAATGGAAAGAAAAGGAGAGAAGTTATAATTGAAAGATTTCGATATTAAAATTTTCAACACCTTTATGATTCCTGAAGTTAATCCTGAAATTATGACATGACCTGTCATGGTACTGCTTTTGTATGTCTCTTCATAGAAAGAGGAAAATACAAAAATGTCTTACATTTTCTTGGCTGATTTATCTCAGAAATACCTTGATCTTTTTCCAAAGTTGACCAAATTTAAATTATAATATTTTCTGTATTTAGTTTGATGGCTGTAGGGCATTACAAGGAACAGTTACATTTTAGACAACACATAACCCAAAGTTTTTTTATGTTTAAGATAGTTTTACCAAATGTGGCAGCAGAGTTGCACTCGTGATATATATATATATATACACACACACACACACATATTCTCAGCCCTTCTCTCATTCCTTAAATTTCACTTTCTTGTAGGGTCAACCCGATGAAGGGTCATCCTCACAACTGCATGGGATGGAGGTAAAGGTAAAACAACTAAATTCAAGGCACCAGTCTCAGTAAGTTAGGTTTTAGGCTGACATTGTGTTTCATACTTGTATATCAGCATGTAAATGTTTCGGTTAACGTTATGTATATATTAGAAAGTCATAAGTCTTTTTGATGAGCCTTGATTAATTCCTGCCCTTTTAGCAGAGACGTAGGACTTTGTTTCTTAACTAGTGGAAATAAATCATGATGCAGTACTATAGCATATCATTCTGGCACTGTCCCTTCTATATATTGAAGCAGCTGGTTTCATTTAGTAACAATTTCTTAAATTCACCTGATCAAAAGCAGGCTAATAGTATCTTATCTTATAAGTGTTACCAACTCATGCCTCAGCTTATGCATAATTAAGTAAAGTTACTGATTTCCTCTTTATTCAATCTCTTCTTATTCTTCAGAGAAGGTGAATAGGAATTTGTAAATTTATCAAGTTTTGATGTGTTATTTATTTGCATACAACTTTACGTTAAGGTTGGAATAAACCAATTTTTATCTACTCGCTTGATACCAATGTATTTTTTTCTCGACAAGTGATTTTGACATTCTAAGACGGTGACAGTGCTCAACATAAATGTCGAGAGTTTTGATGAATTCTCTTTCGTCCCTGAAAATGATTCTCTCGAGCTAGAGTTGTAGAAAAGCATAATGGAATTTCTGTAAAACCAACAATGAACCACGTTATCGTAGTTTATCTACCAAAAATACCACGTCAAACAGTTTGATGATTTTCTTTTTACCATCTCAACGTGTGACAGAAGTTGCAAACTCGAAATATATTATGAAAAACTACAGAAATAAGTAGATTTAAAAATTATGGACACAACTAAAATATTTTAAAATCGTATAGATTTTAAAATATTTTAAACTAAAATCGTATAGATTTTGGACACAACTTTAAACTATTGTCACGACATACACACTTTCTTAATTAATTTTAAATTTGTCTATTCCGATAATTTTACTAAATATTTGCACCAAAAAATTTTTGCCAATTACATGCAGTCAAAACTAATTTTATCTCAAGATTATTTTATTATTATTAAAAAAAAACAACTGTTCATTATTTTGTTTGAAAAAAGTTAGTTAACTATTTGGGACCTTAGTCCAAGCAAATCCTCACCGCCCCTTGTTGAGGAAAAAAAAAAAACAATCAAACAATCGAAATCAAATGTCACTTTTAAGGTTACTGGGAGCCAACAATCCTCCTCTCTTTCATCTGTTCACTCGTTCTGCACTCTCTTCTTCTTCTTCTTCTTCGCTCACAATCAAGGCTTCGTTTTCATCATCAACAACAACAGACATGGTGAAAGCAATCAGGGTTCACGAACAGGGAGGCCCTCAGGTAAATATTACGCATAAATTTTCGTTTTTTCTGAATTCGGTGATGTTAATTGAATTGATGAGTGACATCGCGTCGTCGCAGGTTCTGAAGTGGGAGGACGTGGAAATCGGAGAGCCCAAAGAAGGGGAGGTTCGCGTCAGGAACAAAGCCGTTGGAGTCAATTTTATTGATGTCTACTTTCGTAAAGGAGTTTACAAACCCCCCTCTTTTCCCTTCACTCCAGGTTCTTTCCCTGTCTTCATTCTCAATAAACAACAACTACAATTTATTTATTTATTTTCTTGTGTGATGTGAGTTTAGTATGTAGATGTATGTGTGTGTATATAACTAGTTGCATTGTGGGTGTCAATGTTATCCTCTTCTCATTATTTTACTGTTTTACTTTTTCTTTCTTTAATGTGTTTGTTTTGGAAATCACCCATTAATTAGAGATAAGGTGAGTTTATATAACTGGGTACAAAAATCTTAGAAACCAGTTGTGTAAGATTGAGTTAAGTGATTACCAATCTTGTAAAACTGAGTTAAAGTTAAAGTTCACTTATTAATAGTGATTACAATTGTTGAGAATGGAGAGACACAAATTCCCAAGTTATCATGTATTGAATTCATTGCCCCTTTTTACGTGGTAGGTATGGAAGCTGTTGGGGTTGTGACAGCTGTGGGTGCTGGACTCACTGGTAGGCAGGTTGGAGATCTTGTGGCTTATGCAGGTCAACCAATGGGCTCATATGCTGAAGAGCAGATACTTCCTGCAAATAAAGTAGTCCCTGTCCCTTCATCGATTGACCCACCTATTGCAGCATCCATCATGCTGAAGGGCATGACAACACACTTTTTGGTTCGGCGCTGTTTTAAGGTCATTTTCTATGATGTTATAGTCCTTGTAGCTGAAGCTATTTTACTTTTATCTCTTAGTTTTCTTATCGTACTAATCTAAATTCATTAGTATATTTAGCAGATGAGTTTAGGACTCAGAATATTAGTCAGTTGTAGTTATTGAGAATCTCTACTAATTAGCTTTTCAATTTAGTTCTTTGTTAGTTCATATACCTGGTCCCCGTTTTGATGAGCTTGGTTGGGCTTACTTGTTGCTTTATGGCCTACTCCTTCTGTATCTGCTGTTTCCAACTGTGGACTATAGTATATTAACTGATGAATTCACGCTTTGTCTTGAAATAAATACATTTTCTCTTAATTTGCCCCTAGCATGATCATTAACAGAGTTTATGTACATATCACTTTACAGGTTGAACCTGGTCATACAATTCTTGTCCATGCAGCAGCTGGTGGAGTTGGATCCTTATTGTGCCAGTGGGCAAATGCTCTTGGTGCAACTGTTATAGGAACTGTGTCAAATAAAGAGAAGGCAGCGCAAGCCAAGGAAGATGGGTGTCATCATGTTATAATCTATAAAGAAGAGGATTTTGTTGCTCGCGTCAATGAGATTACGTCAGGCAATGGAGTCGAAGTAGTCTATGATTCTGTAGGAAAGGATACCTTTGAGGTAGTACCTATTCTATTCTATGCTACACCCAAATTAAATTTCAAAATTAGAGACTTGATAATTGAGTGGAAAACTAGAATGATTAGGATTAGATTGCATGTTAGTCCTTGTAATATATGTCCTTCTTGGTTTTAATCCCTGCATAAAATTACTATTGGTTTCAATCACTTTGGCTTTTGGTCTTTGTTTGATATTAATTCCTATAATATCTAGCTGAATTAGTCCGAAGTATATGCTGCGTTATATTGATTTAGTCCCTAAATTAATACTTCACTTTTTTCTATTTTACAAGCATTAATTCAACGTGTATCAAATATTACAGGGAGTACAACCAAATAACGAGGACCAAAAGCAAAATCACTGATTTTTCAGGATAATAGGGTGTATACCACGAGCACTAAAAAGTTATTAAGCTAAATTATTGCATGGATGTATCCATTAGAATTTGCTTATTTTCTAATCCTTTACAGGTTCCTTCTATGATAATAATTTGGTTTGTAGGTATGTGATTAGATTTATAATTTATAATTCAGACGATCCTATGTTAATAACCAATTAGAACTAAACACCAACTAAGTCCTAGATATGATGATTACCATTCCCCACCTACATCTGAATTCATACATCTTAATGAATTTCTCTACATTAAACCTTTTTCTAATTTAGAATTCATAATGTTATGTTGCATTCTATTAGTGTTTGGTTTCTCATTAACAAGGAGTCATTAACAAGGCATGCATATATATGCTGAGGTGTGTGATGATTTGTGCAGGGATCTTTGGCATGCTTGAAGCTTAGGGGCTACATGGTAAGTTTTGGACAGTCATCAGGTTCACCTGATCCAGTTCCATTATCATCTCTGGCTGCAAAATCCCTGTTCTTGACAAGGCCCAGCCTAATGCAATATGTTGTCACTCGGGATGAGTTATTGGAGGCTGCAGGAGAGTTGTTTGCTAATGTTGCTTCTGGTGTCTTGAAGGTTCGTGTTAATCATACGTATCCATTGTCTGAGGCTGCAAAAGCACACGAAGACTTGGAGAATCGGAAGACTTCAGGATCTATTGTGTTGATACCATGACACTCTCGTGTTCTGTGTAGAGGTGTTATACACCAAATCCTTGTGTGATTCATCTTGAAAAGAACTATAGACTATGAATTCTATGCTAGTGTGTGTTATTCACCACAGGTCGGTGTACTTAAATAATAGTGATTTCTTTGATAACTTTATTTTGGCTATAGAGTACTCTTCTCGTGTTATCTTGCTTTGAACATAGAGATTTGCTAGTTTTGCCTCCCCTTTTATAATCCAACTGCAATGAAGAAAATAACAAAGCTAAATGTAAGTGTTTGGTTAGATTATGACTTTGGTGCTTTTTAATTAGTTATCTATGATTTTGTTCTTTTTTTTCTAATGATTTTAGTTATTGTTATTTAAAATATCCATAATTTTAATCTGATTTTTTATTGACATACGTTGTTTATTTTTAATTAATTAAATTGTTTATAAAATATATTTTAAATGGATATATCAAGGTAAAGTTCGATTGGATCAAAATAAACTGTGAGCTAATGGTTTAATCAAAATTGCGGATTTTTAAACTAGGAAGACTAAAAACATAGAAGAAGAAAAAAAAATAGAAATTTCAAAATTATGATTTGATCTTTTACTTTTTAACAAAATGAATGTGAGAACAATTCAATCAACAAATAAAAGGGTGAAACTTTTACTTTTTAACAAAAAGAAAAATGATGTTTTCAATGTTGAAATAGGTCACCTGAAAACATTCTAATATTTAAAATAGTCACGTAACTTTTGTTTAAAAGACTTAAACTAAAAAAATTGCAGAAACTTCAACCAAAGTTTATTCTTTTTACATAAAGGAAAAAGATTATTTTAATGAATAATAATCAAATATATGTCGCTTCCAGACAATTTTATTTTGATATATTTATCCTTTTTGTACTCTTCAGCCGGCCACCATAACAAATGGACCACAACAACCTCAAAAAGCAAAAAGCTGAACAAAAACAAATCATAAAAATTTCAGAAAAAGATTAAAACTTAGGATTCAATTATTGTTTGACTATAGAACAACCAATGATTGTGGAATCTGTATCATTCATTTGGGTACCAAATTTTCTAAAACATGAAGTTGTTTTTCTTATGGTAATAATTATCATTTTCTTTATTATATATATCCTTTTCCCTTTGAACTTAATGGTAGTATACACTAACACAATACAGTGCAGTTCCTCTGTTAATCTTCTTTAGCTTTAAGCAGATTTACAACAAACCAGAGCTTCAAAATCATCGGCAACTTCAAACATGGTGAAAGCTATCAGAGTTCACCAACTCGGTGACCCTCAGGTCTCTTTCTTCATTTCTCTTTCACTCTCACTTCTATTGTAATTCAACACTGAATTGTGGAATTCAACACCTCAGGTTCTGAAGTGGGAAGATGTGGAAATCGGAGACCCAAAAGAAGGCGAGGTTCGTCTGAGGAACAAAGCTGTTGGGATTAATTTCATTGATATCTATTTTCGCACAGGAGTTTACAAAGTTCCTTCTTTACCCTACACTCCAGGTTTCTCTGCATTACCATTACCAAACTTTTATTAATATTGTAATTGTATTGTACTGTCAGTTGTGTCATTTGGTTCTCTTAGTTATTCATCACAAATGTGTGGATTTAATTCCCAGATTTCCATTGAGCTAATTGGTCTACTATATGTTGCAATTGTGTAATTTTAATCTCTTCAATTGAGATACTTGAATGACCCAATTAGTAGAATTAGAACTTGTAGACTGATCACACACTTGCAATGATGTTTGTCCAACACACGTACGATCCTCATATCGGTAAACTGTCCAGTTTGAAAGACAATTTTTTGTTTTAACATGATTTTGACATATAGCTCGAACATAATATTAATCATTACGAATTCAATAATTTTCTAAAAAATCTATAAACTTGTAAACTTATTATACTATTATGATTATAAAAGTAAGGAACAAATCTTATATAATCACTATTTTCATTTATTGGATATTAGAAAGATAAATTAGATTCATTTTTGTATTAGTATTTGTTAGTTGACAGTTTGAAATTAATTTGTATATATGCACGCCGTGTCCCATGTCCTATATTTTTTCAATTTAGTCATATCTCCGTGTCCATATCCAGGCTTCATATTGCAACACTTGAAGACCCAATTGGTATAATGAAAACCTGAATGACTAAAAGGGTAATTAAGCCTGGAAAAGAAAAATAGAATATGAAGCTTTACTTTTTGTGATAAATTGGTATGGTAGGTGTGGAGGGTGTTGGGGTGGTCACTGCTGTGGGTGTTGGAGTCTCTGACATACAAGTTGGAGAAACTGTAGCTTATTCGTGTCAACCACTGGGCTCATATGCTGAAGAGCACATTCTTCTTGCAAAAGATCTAGTTCCCCTCCCTCCCTCAATTGACCCAATTGTTGGGGCATCCATCATGTCCAAGGGCTTGACAACTCGTTATTTGCTTCAACAATGTTTCAAGGTGTGTGTATTTCTATGCTTGCTGAAGGATCTTTTACTGTTTTTACCAACATTCATTACTGTATTTTCTTAGAAAAAGGAATTCTATTCAATGATGTCAAAGCTCAAGAAATGTTCAAAATGAAATTTCACCTTAAGGAGGAGAATAAAGTTATCAAGTCAAATACAGGATTTAATGAGCTAAGATATTCCTCACTTAGGGTGAATCTGTGATTGCCTCATTCATGCATGTGATGTCCCGGGTTCAGCACCAGAAAACATAGTTGCAGCTGGCAAATATTTGACATTTGTTGTTATCATAGCTGACTAGAACATTAACCAAATATGTTTCATCGTATAGTCAATCTATTTCCCATAATCTTGGCTCAACATGATGACATACACAAGATATCTATTGTTTTGCAGGTTGAACCTGGTCACACAATTCTTGTACATGCAGCAGCTGGTGGAGTAGGATCCTTATTGTGCCAATGGGCAAATTCTCTTGGTGCAACCGTTATCGGAACTGTATCCAATGAAATGAAGGCTGCTCAAGCCAAGGAGGATGGATGTCATCATGTAATAATCTATACAAAAGAAGATTTCGTTGCTCGTGTCAACGAAATTACATCAGGCAATGGAGTTGAAGTAGTCTATGATTCTGTGGGAAAAGATACATTTGAGGTATACTTGTCATGTTCTATATTATGCCTAAGTGGAATTTAAAAATCGAGTTGTTGGGTGCACTGAGTGAAAACAATAATAACAATGTTGTGTCTTCCTTGGTGGTATCCATAAGTAGCTTTTTACTTGTATTGTGATTCTTGATCCATAATTAGGGTGTCCAAAAGAATGCACGTAGATTTATGATTCAGTTGATACTATGTTGATCAGTACTTAGGAAACTAAAACATCAACAAACACCAACCAGATCCTAGATGATGAACACTAAATTTATAGTTGTTTTAAATCTACAAGTGAATTCATACACCCTGTTAAAAGCTCAGAACTAGATAATTTTCTTACTTAGAAATGAAATCGTAGTGCTACATCTTGAGCTTGCGAGACACGGGATGATGTCAAAGTGAATATTCTTGTCTATCAATATTATTAGTCAAAAACAGAAAACTCAGAGGGAAAAGGTTCATAGGCCACTGGGTTTAATTAGTAGAATAGAGCCCTAAAGTTCTCAGATAACTGTCTGTTGATTAAGACAATATATACCATTCTCTGTAGCTTGTTATAAAGCGAGGTTTGCACTCACATATATATTGTAGAGTGAGACTAGACATTAATAAGTGACCTAATAACGAATGGAACAATAAATTCAAGAAATAACAAACTTTGCTAGGATAAGTTCTAACTCATGACTCTGATACTATGTTAGGAAGTGGATTTTAAGTCTAATTCAACCTTACAAAATTGACTTGTAAGGTGAATTTTGAGGTTTGCACATACATATATTAGTCTTATCTCTAGTCGATATAGATTTTCAGCAAGCTGAACTTTGGTTCCCTGTGTTTCATTAATGTTTGTATGCTATCATTTCACAATTTTAGGAATATTATCAGCACAGCTCTTAACTATGCATACTGTGATTTGTACAGGGATCTTTGGCTTGTTTGAAGCTTCGAGGTTACATGGTAAGTTTTGGGCAGTCATCAGGCACACCTGATCCAGTTCCATTATCTTCCCTGGCTACAAAGTCCTTGTTCCTTACAAGACCCACCTTAAAACATTACAACGTCACTCGGGATGAGCTCTTGGAGGCTGCAGAAGATTTGTTTGCCAAGGTTGCTTCTGGTGTCTTAAAGGTGCGGACTACTGACACCTATCCCTTGTCTGAGGCAGCAAGAGCACATGAAGACCTGCAGAATCGGAAGACCACAGGATCTGTTGTGTTGCTACCCTAAGCCTTAGCCACGAGTCATTTCGTGAACATTTAGCATTACACTGTCTTAAAACAAAGTCGATATGACTATGAAACAACACTTTTCCATTACATAGCAGTTTTACTTTCATTCATTTTATCACATAACATAATGAACATTGCCAAATCACATGAATTTGCCCTAATTTTTAATTCCAAAAACACAAGGAAACGTTTTCTTGAAATTTATGACAAATTAGAAAACCAAATCTTTAAAAGTCTAACCTGTACATGACCAGTATCAGCCCAACTGCACATATATTGAGATTTTGTGGCATGGAGCGTATACGGTTGATACATCCTTGGTGTGCAACCTTCCGTAACTGTAATTAATCAGAGGTAGTTTGACACCAATACTTTCATTTGAGACTCATATAAATTAATATTTTATTTAAATAATATTTTATTAGAAAAAGTTGGTATCAAATAGTAATTATTTAGAAATAATAATGTGAAAATAACTTTTTCCTTAACCCTGAGCAACACCTTCATCTTCATCATCACTATCACTATCCTCACCATCCATTCCAGAGTCATCGGTTTCAACTTTAGGTACCGGTTCCGATAGAATTCCAAGAAGGTTTCTCTGCCTGTGGCTCATGCATTTCCATAACACGAGTTTCTCAATCAATAGAAGCAACATGAAAAAAGACAAAGGAAGCTAAGCAAGTGGACCAAAAAACTGTGTTGCTATGCGTTAACTCTTCTCGAAATAATTACCAATTATAATTAGAAAAACAAATTAGGAAAAGCTGTTTTTTTTAACCTCCTTTTCCCTCGTTTGAATGTGACATGTAGGTTTGTTTTCGCAGAATTAATGAAACTCATATGAATGGTGACAGTGTTGTCCTTTACGTCATGTGACATTCATTGCAAACCAAAACAAAAAAATCAGAACTTTTTGTCTTTCACTCTGAACCAATCCAAAAAAATGTGATTAGATGATTAGATGGAGTAAAGCTAAAGAATTGATTCGGATCTTAAATCATAAACTATTATATATATAATGGTGAAGTTACGTACATCTTCGGATCTGAAGTGTATCAAGACAATATAAATGGTTGTCTTTGTTTCCTTGTCTTTGTGGTGTGCGCTTTCTTCCTCACACACCCTTTTCTCTGTTTCAGAATCGTGAAAAATGCTGAAAGTGCCGGAGCACCAGGTGGCGGGTCACATGGCGAAGAACGGCATTCTGGGTCCGCTGGTGGACGATTCTGGAAAGTTCTACAAGCCACTGCAGGACAACGACAGGGGCGCCGCCGAGCTCTCCTTCTACACCACCCTCGCCGTCCCCGCCTCCATCCGCCCCTTCTTCCCGGCATTCCACGGCACCGCCGTCGTCCCCGCCTCCGACGGCTCCGGCCCCCACACCCACCTCCTCCTCCAGGACCTCATCGCGCCCTACACCAAACCCTCCGTCATGGACGTCAAAATCGGCTCCCGAACATGGCACCTCGATCACTCCGAAGACTACATCGCTAAATGTCTCAAAAAAGACAGAACCACCTCCACCGTCCCCCTCGGCTTCCGAATCACCGGCGTCAAGGACTCCCTCTCCTCCTGGGAACCGTCCAGAACCTTCCTACAGACCCTCTCCGCCGAGGGCGTCGCCGTGGTCCTCCGCAAATTCGTCTCCTCCTCCAACTCCGACGATTCCCGTTCCGACCCTGATTGCGACTTTGCGGCGGAGGTTTTGGGCGCCGTCTTGGAGCGGCTGGTGGAGCTGAAGGCGTGGTTTGAGGTTCAGACTCTGTATCATTTCTATTCGTGTTCTGTTCTGGTGGTGTATGAGAAGGAGAAGGGGAACACCAAGCCTTTGGTCAAACTCGTTGACTTTGCTCATGTAGTTTCAGGGAATGGTGTGATTGATCATAACTTCTTGGGTGGCCTCTGTTCCTTCATCAACTTCATCAGGGACATCCTTCAAGCTCTTCCTCACTGAGTCCTGATTTCTTTTTCTCTGTTTTTCTCACACTCTTGTTCAAAAATATTATCAGATAATAATGACTCATTTGACTCCTTCTGTCATCATCACATCAGACAATTTTGCTTGTATTATGTTCCATTCAATTGTTCAGATTTCCAGGTAATGCAATTGTTCAGACTATGAAACAACTCTAGTTCACTGATTGATCCACCATTGAATAAACTTGTTTGATACCTTCTGCCTTTTCAAAATTTGGACCTGAATTCTTGGTATTTGATGTAATATAGATTTCTGAGACCATACTCTCTTGTAAGTTATGAAAGATTTCAAGAATATTGCTTTTAAATTTATGCTTTTTCTGGTTGTTTTTGAATATTGCAAGTGCATGAATCGTCTGATATTTGGCTTGCTCTGATTGTTATGAGCTTGTTGCTTCTGATGTTACACTTTTTTAGCTTTTGAACGATGCAGATATATTATCTCGTTTATTGTTTAGTTTGCATCTTCTTACTGCTACCAAATTCATGTTCTGACCACAAAATTTATAATCCTACTCCTTTTTTTATCTTCTAAATCAGGTTTAGTCTAGTCTGTTTGTAATCATATTTTCTTCAAGTAAGTTGATTCTATTGGAGCTTGCATACTTCAGATTGGTAATTGAAACAATAGTAACTTAATCTCCAAAGACTTGCAATTTGTTTCTTGGCAGAGTGTTATCATCAAAACTTTTTCACACAAAGGACTTGACATCACCACTTTCTGCATCAACTGCATTAAAAACCAGTATAAAATTTCATTCATATCTCTCAATACCATCTTATATATTTGACTTTTCCTTGTTTTAATGGAAGGTCACATGGAGTTAAGTTCTTTTTAGGCTTAATCATGGAAGATAGTTTTTTGATCCTTATTTTGTAACATCTGAGTGGTGTTTTAGGGAATTAGTTGAGAAATTAAAATTATATAAAGGTTTTATGAGTGTGTAGAAATGGTATTTTTTGTAATCTTTTTTTTCTGCAGTGTGCTATTGTATAATATTCAATAAACGAGTATTTCTAATAGAATCTAAATTTTGAAACAGGTAGAATAATATTTAGTTAAACATAAACTATATACTTTATGTAAAGTTTGTTTTTTTAGTGAATAAACTTTAGAAGAATCAGAGATGATGTATTATGCAGATGAGTTTGAAAAATATTTTATTAATGAATGAGTTTTGTGTGTGGAGAAAAAATGTAACAAAAAATTAAATTCTAACAGCATCTTAATTTTAAAATTAAACCAATAACTTCCCAACTCTAAAGAATAGGTCTAAACAATATTTTTAATTTTTAAACACAAGACCTAAAAACAATTTTGTTCAAATTTCAATTACAAAGAACTATTTAGGTATATACACTTATACACTTAATAAGAGGTTCAAATAAATTCTTAGAAAATTTTCTTCAAGTATAAAAACAAATTTAAAATTAAAATATTTACAATGTTTAAAGTATTACCATGATTAAATTCACATCTTTTATACAAAACATTGTACTCAAATTTATGAAAAAAATTTCCATAAACTTTAATAATTTAATGCTGGAAGAAAAAGTATTAACTACAAAATTTTAAAATTTATAAATATTAAATTTATCCAGTAAAAACCATCTTTATTTTCAATTTCTGTTATTTAGTATTTTTAATACAAACCACTCATTTATTTTTACTTTAGAAAAAATACAATTTTAATGGACTTACTTAGTAATTTGATTATATATTTAAATGCTTGATTTGTTTTTGTCCTTATATATATTTTTCAATTTAATTAAGTTCTTGTTATTTTAACAAGATTTATAATAGCAAATAAATCTTTATTTGTCAAAACAAATCCATGATAGCATCAATGCATGTGGCATCAATCAAAATTATTATTCTTATTTACTTCTTTTCCTTCACGTTTAATAAGAAAATGCAAAGTCCGGAATCTTTTAACTATTATTTCACCAAGGGAAAAAGAGAAAAGGAAGAATTTATAGAAAAAAAAAATATGCTAGTCGCAAAAACAAAAAGGCATTGGAATTTGATTCCAACACAAAATGGTTCATTACTTAATCCACTCCCCTTAGATACTGTCCTCTAACCAATTGTTGCATGAGAGAAGGAAATATATGAAAGCACAAAAATTTGAACACTTTACAAAATTTAATAATTTTTATTGGCACATATTCTTTATTTTACTTCTCTAAAAGACTAAGTGATTGCTAGATTAGAAGGAAACAAAAAGATAACATCTTCATAGAAAGAAAAAAAAAAATCCCTTTTACTTTCTGTTCTCAGTGTACACGGACTCGCAGTATGCACATGCACGTATTATGTAGATAAAAGGGTCGTTGAACAATTTGCACAAGGTTGACCATACACATTTTAAAAATTGCTATATTTAGAAAAACTATCGAGAAAAATAATGTATTATTTGTTCTAGAAAAAACAAAACATCACAGTTTTAGAAAATATATGTAATATACTAATTTAATATAATATTCTAAACAAATACTTCGGAAAGAACTTTTTGTCAAGACTTATTTGTCATCAAATTTTGCAGCTCTTATTTCTGTACAAAATACAGGAATCTGTACGGAATAAATAATAATAATAGCTAGACAATACATTTTAAAAGAATTAGAAAAACAAGTGTCCATGAAAACAGTGACAAGTTTCCCTTTTTTCAACCCAATCCATGTAAGCTTACTACAATACTCAACTTTTACACATGAATGTTAATTTAACATTTCCCGTAACAATATCATTTCTATGGAAGTCTAGAACTCAATAATCTCATTAAAGTCAATTGGTTGCTTCATCACACATCAATAATCTTACAGGAAACAACCTTGGTAAAATGATGCCAAAACTCAAATGTGTCTATCTTTACTGGACAAGAATAATTTTAAGATTGTTAGCTGTCATGGAGTTCATGTTACAATCTACACTATTTCAGAAATATAACGCAACAATACAACTAACTAACAATAAAGGGGCAAAATTCCAGATATTGGGAGTCAAGAACATTACTCAATATGATTTGCGTTCCTTCAATTGAAAGGTGGTGGCATAGCAGGATTACTGAGGAGGTGGTGGCGGCGGCATGGACTGAGGGTATGGCATAGGCCGTCCACCCTGATGCTGGGGTGGTGGTGGTGGACGCCAGACAGGTGGTGGCTGACCTCCCATTACTGCTGGTGGTGGAAGAGGCCTGGGAGGAGCTTGTGGAGGTGGTGGCATCTGCTGCATACCAGGGTGTGGTGGTCTGAACTGCTGAACTTGAGGTGGAGGTGGCATTGCAGGAGGTAACATTGGTTGGCCGGGCTGTTGCTGGTGCCAGGTTGGTTGTCCAGGTACTTGCATAGGCTGGAATGCAGCAGCTTGAGGCGGAGGTGGACGAAGGGCGGGAATTGAACCAGGAGCGACCCCATTAGCAAAGGGACGGGGAGGCACTGGAGCAACCCCATTAGCCTGAGGAACACTGGGAAGTGTTGGAGGTCCACTGGCAAATAAAGTATGGGGCCTGCTCTTCTGTGCAGTTGGATTACTTGCAGCCAAAACTCTTTCTGCACCACAGAAGAAATATATTAGCAGATAGTCAGATAGTACAAAAAGGAACAATAGGCATGAATTAATCCAGAAAAAGGATAGAAGTAGCAGCAGGAAAGGGCCTTACCTGCCGGGGTACCGTGCCTTTCACCCTTAGTGTCTTTCTTATAAGCATATGACACTGTAATTTGACGATTGCAAAGATATTGTCCATTCATCGCCTATGAAATATAGAAATATTCAATATCAGTGGGTTGGAAATGCTTACATTAATTTCTATATTCTATTGTTATGTGTGTTTTGGATACCCAGACAACTAATTGAAATTGAACGATTTTAATACCTTTTTATACTGTTAACAATAAAGAAACTCAGAAGACATGATAAGTTCCGTGTGTTTAGACCATAACAGAGCTACTCAATTTATTGAGAAAACATAATTACGGAATATTCAACTACTCTATTTTAGGCTAATAACGTGAACATAGAATCAATCTAAGTGATCCACATATCAGCAGCTACTATATCTATAGGATTATAGCATATATCTACAAGATTCTAACACTCGACTCGAGCTGAAGCACAAAAGGACATGTACCGAGCTTATTTCATATGTAGTTAATCCGAGGACCCTTACTGAATTTCTTTGTCAAAGAAATAATCAACTTCAATATGCTTGTTATAAATGTCATCAACACAAGACCCCTTAAAACATTATACGGACATGACTTTCTCTCACTTGGATATGCCTCGTTTTTTCAAATCATATTTTTAAAACTCCCCCCTGGAACATATGTATCGTAAAAGTCAAGCTTGGTTGTTACAAATGTTATCAACACAAGATCCCTTGAAAGACTTAATGAACATGTCAGCCAGTTGATTGTTGGAGCTGACAAACTAAATAACGACAGTTTCACACATCAATTTGGTGTAGGCGTGTGAAGATGACATGGTGGCAGTTGACCATAAGTCAAGCACAAAATGTTTGCCAGAAAAGGACAGCTCAAATCATGGGGTCACGTTAGAGATCAGAGGACAGCAACTTCTGTCTGAAGAGCAACTTTCCAACGTCAGCTGGATAGCAAAAACTGCTTGAAAGTGCAGCAGCTGCTGATAAGCAAAACTCGTACGAGGGAACAGCGGCCACCAAAGAGCAAACATGCGTAGAGGACACAATGACTACCAGAGAGCAAAACATATTATCAAAGAGCACAATGGGCTACCAGAGAGCAAAATTGCTCAAAGGGTACAGCAGGTGCTGAATAGCAAAAAGGCTCGAAGGGCATAGTGGTTGCTGGAAAGGAAAAATGCTTGGAGGGCACAAAGGGCAAGATAACTTTTGGAGAGTGTGGAAGCTGAAGAGCAAATGGTGTCTAGAAGGCAGGGTGACTATCAGAGAGCAAACACTGCCGGAGGGTGCGGTAGAAAACAAAGTCCAAAAATGTTAGGAGGATGTGGCAGCTGTAGAGTAGGCCTTTGTAAAGCAATGCCAATTGTGATGATCATCAGCCAGAAAAAGCTTGCCAGAAAGTTGTCATGAATGAACACTAAAATGCGGCAAAAAAAAATCCAGAACAACTATGAGAAGTGGGCCCACATGGAAAGCATGGATTACAGTTCCCTTCTCATTAGGTTTTGATACCATGTTAAGAAGAGAGAAATTGTGAAGGCATACAATAAATTTTATTAGTTTTCACACAAATATTCAGTTACCTTGGTTTTAGGCTTATAACAAATATAGAATCAATCTAATTGATCCTAATATCAATAGCTATTATATAGGATTCTAACATATCCACAAGATTCTAATGTATACATGTGTTAATATAAAATGAAAAGAGGTTAGATGTACTTTATCTCCCTAATTTATAACTTTGGTTGAATTTTTCATCGTAATGTATTAAATTATGTTGGTATTTGATTTTACATTATGAGAACTTCCACCCCTTCCATCTAATTTAACCTTAAAAGTTACCACGCTTCCTACTAGCTTCAACTTTTAGAAGGGGCATTACAGCATCTGAATATCAATACTTCCGGTCATGGTTGGCTAAAAACAGAAGGACTTATCAGCTCCACATAGTGAGATACAAAGAAGGGTTCATGCTTTTGGTGAAGGCAATCCTGTTCAAGACAAATCAGAAGAACTCCCAAATCTATATTCCAGGAAGAACTACCACATCCCAAAATTGAAGAACTTAGGTTTGTGTAGCATTCTGTTACTTAGTGTTTTGCCCTACGCTAGAACAAAATGTAAAAAAGAATATATTATGCAATACAAATGTCAAAATAAAATTCTCGAACTTCTAGTTTCTTTAAATTCATCCTACCGTTGGGATTGTCCCTTGTTTCAGTCCCAACATGCAGAAACAAAATGGTCTGTAATGTCATTCCCTCTTCTGCAGTAGGAAACTATTCCATTTTTTTATTTTGATCAGTTTGAATTAGAGAAAACAGGATATATTAGAAAGCTACTATTGATGCAAACAAACCATTAAGCAATAATACGGAAGTTAGATATAAGTTATATCATACAATATAACTATAAGAACCTTGAATTTTGATGGATTCAGTATGTGCATTGCCACGTTTTTGTTTCTATTTGTTTAGGGTATGAAAAGTAAAAACAACTGTAAATATTTCATTTTAGGTATTTGTGGTTTCCTACACTACCTCCCATGATATAAAAGAGACAAATCTCTCTAGGTAGACAGTCAAGCACTAGAGAAGGAACCCCTTACAACATTTTTTTTCTATATGCATAATACAAATCCAAGACCACATACTCCTGGAATTTTAGTACCTTCCAATTAGAGAAACACAAGTTGGTCAATGAGTCTAAGATTTGATAATTATTGGCAACCCCTCATCCCTACTATTGTGTTATATATTTTGACTAGTTTGAACTAATGATCCACATGTGCTGAGTAAGCACAAAAAAAATGAAAGGTTGGCCTTGCTATATTCATAGAATTGATTAAAATAGACTGAAACATACCTCAATGGCAGAATCAGAAGCCTCAAATGAATCATAGCTGATGAAGCCAAAACCACGGGAATTTCCTGTCTCGGGATCTCTCATGATCTGCAGCAAAAATAAGTGTTGCATATCAGATCATATACAAATATGTATGTTCCCCAGGATTCTGACTATCATGTGGGTATTTTTAAAGAGCAAAAAGACTATAAACAGGTGGGTATTTTTAAATGCCACTGGCTTGATACTAGACATTTTTAAACAAAAACAAAATGGAAAATGCCAACAATGAGAAATAAGAAAACAGCAGTGCGTGAAAATTAGTAGCATAGCAACTCCTACTAGCTGGACATTATGGAATTAGATAAAAATAAAGATATTCAAAGAGCAAACCTTTGGATTAGTAACAATAACTCCAAATGCACTGAAAGTATCGTACAAGAGCTTCTCATCTACATCCTGCAGCAACATTAGGAGCACTCAAGTTTAGTCCTGAACTCAATGCATAAGGCATGAGTCTGTTTAACATGTGCATAATTAGGTGACTTACAGGATCAAGATTGCCAATGAAAAGGTTTGCACCAACATCCAAGCTCTTTTTATCTTGGGATGCCTGGAACCAAAACAATTGCAAATCAATCAATCAAGTAACATGGAAACTAAATATTTCTTTAATCAGGTGACATGACCCCACCTGAACAGTGTAAAACAAACTTTGTACAAACAAAATACAGCTAAGAAAGATTAATAAGTACTTAAAAAATAAGAGAAGTTCAACTATAAGAATGATATCCAGGAATGCATACAATAAGGGTTGGGAAAATAGAAGATCGATAACCAAATTTTACTTAAAATAGTACTTAGCACATATGTCATTCTCCCATTCCTTAGGTGGAACAACTATACACAGTAAAAGAAAAAAGACAGGAAGAGAGTGCATTTCCAAGCTATAAGCCAAGAGTCGTGAGAAACGAGAATTAGCATCCCTCCAGGAGAGTTGGTCAAGGAAACTAATAGCGATCGTGAATCAATTAAGGATGGCTTCGTTCCATTAGTTATCTTAATTAATAATTTCGATCATACAAGCCATACATATTAAAATGCAAAAAAATAAAAAAAAATACAACTTCCATTCAAAAGAAAACTAAACACAAGAAAACAAACAGGAGAGTTGGTATAAGTATTCCTATACTAACATTCCCGTGCTTAAACACCACACACAAACAAATGGGAACCAAAGCGACAGTACGAGCTTCTCAAGCAAATACCTTATTCACACGGATCGGTTTCCCATAAAGCTTGATCATGTTAAGAACTTTGATGGCCTGCAATAGAAGAAAAGGGGTGGCCAACAGCCCAAAATTAGCAAAATGAGGTTACTCGGGTTTGGAGAAGCGAATTCCAAATGATACAATACTTACATAGTCAGCATCTTCTTCACTCCGGAATTCAACAAACCCATAACCCTGGTGTTGGTTGGTCACTCTGTCCTTCGGGACATAGACATTAACTTAAACATACGAAAGAAAAGTGAGTATGTTTAAACCTAAAACTAAGAAAACGAACAAATCAGATGGTGACGAAACAAAAACAATAAAACATACCCACTGGACCCGCTTGAACGAACAACTCCCACAATAATTCTTCGCTTATCTGAAGTACAGAGAGAAAAAGTATAAACCCTAGAAGAATGGTAATTGGTTAAGGGAGTGAGGAAAGTGCAGAAAGGGAAGGTTAGTTACCTGAGGGTCGAGATTGCCGACATAAGCAGTGGCATCTTGATTCCTCTCAGCGGCATGTTGGCCGAGCAAATTGGCTCCCACACCAGGTGCAATTCGAGTCGTCATGGAATCGAACAACCCTTACTTCTCTCTGGATGGATAACAGCTACGATAAGATGAATGAATAGGAAGAGTTCAAGTCAAGTAAATGAATGTCAATTTGTCAAACAGGTTAGATGCAAACAGTTGCAGTTACTGATACAGTCACAGTAAACAAACAAACCTGAGAGAGATGAAAGTAAAGAGGAGAAGAGAGAAAACCCAACTGTGAGAAAGCTCAACTCTGTATGAATGACCCGCGAATGTTTGCTAGGCCTGTTAGGGATACCTCAGCAGTTTTCTTTTTTTTTTTTTTTTCTTTCAAATACTATTTATCAGATTATTTTAGTCTGATCTAACTTTAAATTTAACATTTTTATTTAATGTATAGTTAAAGATAATATAATTACTTAAAGTTCAAAAATAAAAGAAACATGCGCGGGAATGTGTATCCATATTTTTCTTATGATAATAAAAATATTATTATAATAATTATTAAAATAAAAATATTAAAAAATCATAACAATAATTCTAAAAAGAAATTTTTATAATTTTACTGTGTATAACCTTTTTTATCGATAGTTATTTGAGTTTGAAAAATAATTAAAAAATCTAAAATGTAAAATAATAAATATTTGTGTTGAAAAATAATTGTCTTTACAAATATAGATATGTAAACTATTTTTTATAATTTTGTTTATAGTTTTTGTTATTAGGACTAGTTAATTAAAAAAAATTAAAAGTAAAAAATCTTAAAGAATAAAATGATAAAGATTTGTATATATCAAAGAAAAATAAGAGTGTTCGTAAGGATTCCTTTTATTATCTGTCCAGATAGACGCATTTGAAAATAGAAATTAGATTACAAATTTATGTGTTTGATGTTTGAAAGAATTAAGTAGGATTTATTAAATATTGAAAATTGTTGAAATGAGTACAACCAAATATTGAGTAAATAAATTACATATTATGATACAAAATATTGATATTAATTCTTTCACAATTTTAATTATTTTAAAATTGTATTAATCTTATCATAAACTATTAAAACTTCCTTAAAACATGGTCAAATCTTTAAACGTCGGAAATTCAAATGAAAATTAAATGATCTCGTGCCTTCTTATCAATCAGAGGTGAATTAGAAATAAGAAATTATAGAACGAAAAAAGGAGAAAATACAGATGAAAAAATTTCAGGAGGGACTTTTCTTTTATCTGTAGAAAAATTAAATGAGGTTACAGAGATCAGAGAATGATTAGTACAACCAAATTTCATGATTTTTCAAAATTTTAAAACCATTTGACTTATAGTTGAAAATACTCTTTCTGAAATAAAGTTATCTTGGATTGCTTCTAAAGAATAATTACACAACAACAATTTAACTTAAATCTAAAAAGATCATTTATTGCGAATAATAAGTGAAGCTTTGAATACATGATTAAGCAAACAAACTTGGTGATTAATTAGATTTGTTCATAACTATAAAAAAATGACAGACTAAATTTCAGTAACCACACTCGCTTGACCGTAAAATCAGCAAAAACTTAATTTATAGAACTGGCAACTGATGAGCTGAATTGATTAATAGCTACCAACAGAAGTTATCATTACCAAATTGAAATTTAAAAAGAGAAAAACGCAAAAAAGAGAAAATACAATGTATGTTGCTGCAAAAATTGATGACACTAGGAACATTAAAATGAAAAGTTTTATGCCTTCAATCGACCATAAAACTTTTGTTTCTCCTGAGTGGTCTGGAATCGGCCATGTCCAAACTTGGATGAGGTGTCTATGAACTTGAGTTTGATGTCTTCCAAAGCCACCCGAGATGTCTGTTTGAGAAGGGATTGACGAAGAGTGAGAACCCTCTTCTTGGGTCCAACACAGCATCCCTTCACCATAATGTAATCATCCTTCACAACACCATAATGTGGGAATCCACCCATAGGCGTAATATCCTTCTCAGTCCTGTCATTGTTAAAGTAAACTTAGCAAACAAATCACATCAAAGTTTTTCATTATCTTAAACAATCTGCATATAAACCATTTGGCACCACAACACAGACTAAAATAACAAAGAGGCACTAGTGTACCTGTCAAACTCAGTGATGGCAGTATGTGACTCTTGGCCAGTCTTGGCAACTTTGTAAATCTTCTTATTCAACTCAGTTCGATGATGATAACCATTCTGACCAGCCCTGGCAACAGTGAAAGAAACACGGGCAGGGTGCCAGGCACCAATACAAGCAACCTTCCTCAGACCTCTGTGAGTCTTGCGAGGGAGTCGAGTAACACCCCAACGAGTCACAACACCTTCATAACCCTTACCCTTAGTCACACCAATGATATCAATCATCTCATCTTTCTGAAAAACTGCATCCACTGGGATTTGCTTCTCAAAGAAGCTGTATGCGTAATCCACCTTCTGTGATACTGTTCCACCATTAACTTGGATCTCCATCAAATGTGCTTTCTTCTGTTTCAGACCCCTCAACTTCCTTATCTACAGTAAAAAATAAAAACCATTACAATTCAATAATAATCAGAGTAGCCAGTAAATCAGTTGACATTACAAAATCGTTCAACATTTTTACGAAAAAATCAAAAAAGAAAAAAAAGACACGACACGCCACATTATATCAACATAAAAAACTAACCAAACTCAGACAACCTAAACACTTCCTCTACCTGAGTATGAGCAAGAACGCGAATGACAGTTGAATACTTCTTCAGTTTCTCAAGCTGAGATTCAACATCTTTCTTCCCTTCCTCCGTTTCATACTTCTTTGTGTATTTGGTAAAAGCCTTCTTTTTAGATTTGCACCAATTCTTATAAAACCGTCTCCTGACTTCTTCACTTAGATGCTGAGCCCAAACAGTATTGAGTGTACGAAGGCCACGTGGTGTCTTCACGTATCCCACAACTCCAACAACAACCAACGGAGGAGTTTCAATGATAGTGACAGCTTCACATGTTTCTTTCTTATGAAGTTCTACAACAGAAGAAAATATACAAGGCAACCATTAAAATGCATGGAATATATATAAAAATATAAAACCCCAATAAGTATTCACATAGTGACAGTAAAAAGAATGCAAAATAAGCAATAAAAGATGACTCTTGTAAAAGGAACAAACAACTGACACGTGTAATTAATTAGTCCATCACAGAACAAATAAAAAGTGAACAATCGAGATCCATGTAATATCTATAGAAATATTCAGAAATGACCATTACAGTTTGGTCTGTTTCACATAATTTAGACAAAAATCTATGCTTACTTGATCCTGGTTTCTCAACCTCCCTGACAATGTGGGTCATTCCAGCCTTGTAGCCCACAAAGGCAGTCAACCTGCATGGTTGACTAGGATTGTCTTTAGGGAAAGACTTCACTGCAGTATAAAAAACACAAGGCTTGTCACGACAACTATCAATAACATATTGACTTAAGCTAACATCATACAGTATAGGTGTTACATACAACATAACTTCGACAGTTACAATGCATACAAGTGCTTACCTAGAAGTGTATTTCAAAGTGATGATGTATGATACATCTATCATTAAATAATAATACAACTTCAAAAGATTAAACAATGACCAACAGTATGAATGATGTTTGAATTTTTAAATTATATGATAAAGAATACGATTAATCAAAATCCGCAAACCCAAGCCTTTATTGGAAAACATCTGAATTGCAAAGACATTACCCCAAAAAGGTTTAAAATCATAAATAATTACAATACAAATACAATGCTTGAATTTTCATATCCACGTCACCTGTTGCAATTCCCTTGATTAAAGGAAAATTCCAAGTATAGAAATCATTATTTAAGATTAATGTTCACATATTATGTTCGCATAGATTCTACAACTAGGTTTATTGAGTTAAAATGAAAGAAAATTGCTTGAATTGTAAGAAAAAAGAATGCAAATAATGATTACTAACTAGTTTACTAACATAAATCACGATTTCAAAATGAATTTTGGCGAAATCACTTTCTTTCAAAATCAACTTTGAAAACGCTTCCAAAAATCATTAAAAACTTCAATATTGAATAAAAAATACCGAAAGTACTCGTTTTCCTATAAGATTTGGTAGGTTAAATAGAAAATTTTGTTCAAGCTCCGCGTGCCAAGCATAAAACAGAATGCCACCAAATACCAATAGCGATGAAGAAATGCTTCCAAACCAAAGGCCTATGGCGAAATGCATGCCAATTCTCGAGCTCATTAGTTTTCCATCCCAAAACCTTTAACAGAATTTTGGTAAGAAGAGCCGTTTCTGAGACTCCAGCCTTGATTACTCACTTTTTTACGGAAGCAATTTTGTTCAATCGTCACCAGGTAATGGCAATAAACTGTTCATGCCAGCACAGTGCACAAAATCTCTTTACAAGGAAGATATTGGTTTCAAGCACTTACAGTTAATTAAGATCCCAAAATCCCTTGGCAAGATCAATCAAATCTCACAGTTAAGAACAGTAACAAAAAATATCAAACAAATAGACCAAAAATAATCAACACGTCACCCTTTCCACGGTGACGAGAAGCTCGCTTCCTTGGGAGAAAGCCAAGGGAACCGTGCCTGGGGTGCTCAAACTTCCGATGCGACATCGTCTGCAGCTTCAACTGTTAAATCAACACTAAACATATGCACTAATCAATGAAATCGAAAAGAGAAAAGAAGGAAAATACTACAAGATCCATTGTAAGCAAATCAGGTAACAGAAAATGGTTGATAACATACCAGCAGCGTTACAATGAGAGATAGAGAGAAAGGGAAGAACTGTGAATGAGGGTTTCGCAAACACTCTTCTTTATATATATAGCCCTCACAAGGCGCCGCACTGCCACATTCAACCCTAAATAAATGGGCTTCGGATTCCAAAGCAATGCTTTTGGACAATCCCTCTAACGGCCCAAACTACAATAATTTTTAACTATATTATTGTTGAATAGCGTTAATTTTAGTCTCAACTTTAAATGAGCAAAAATAGTTCTTCTGATGTTAATTTTTTAAAACTTTTTAAACGATATTTTGGACTAAGATCGAGGCAAGAATGTTTAACAACTCAAATATTAGTTTTAAATATATATGATATACGTAATTAAGTTAAAATAACTAAATTTATTTAGCTATGAATCAACTATTACAAAATGTTTTTCAATTTTTTGGAAATGTTTCGAACAACTTTCCAATCAAGGAAATATATTTCAATTATTAATAATTTTGCTTTTTTATATGGTGTGGGCCTCATTCTAAGAGTCAATTGGTTAAAAACACTTGTTCCTTACATTACGAATTATAATAAATTACAATTGAAATTTTTATTCCAGAGTAAATTCACAACGTCAAGGGGATTGTGAGTTGATACAAGAATATGCACAATTACATCACATAAGAAGAATAGTGGCTACCAATTCCATTGCTAAAGTTTATAGTATGTAATTTATATAAGCAAATGTTAGTCATAAATTTATGTTGGACTTACCGATTACTATGGAACCATGATTAGCATTATTATTGCACACTAACATTGACGTGTTTCATACTCCCAATAGCTTACCTCATCTGAGGTCCCATGATCATCATATTCCTTTAGTGGAAGGTTCTGAACATGTTAAGGTTAAACCATTTAGATACCCACAGAGTCAAAAGGAATAAATTGAGAAGTTGGTGTCAATTATATTAGAGGAATGCGTTATACAACATAGTAAAAGTCTTTTATCTTCTGCCATCATTTTGATGAAAAAGAAATACGAGTCATCGAGAGTTTGTACAAATTACAGGCCTCTCAATGTAGTGACTATCAAATGTAGTTTCCCTATTTTGACGATGGATGAATTAATTGATGACTTGTTTGGAGCTTCTTTATTTTCTAAATTGGATTTGAGGTCGGGATACCATCAAATTTTGTTAATTAGATTTCTGTATTGGATATTGATGCTTCAGGAAGTGGAGTGGGTGATGTCCTTAGTTAAAACAAACATCCTATTACATATTTCTCTAAGAAGCTATACTTGAGAATGCATTAGTCAGCATATGTTCGCGAGTTTTATGTTATAATAAAGGTTTTGGCTAAATTCAGACATCACCTATTGGGTCATAAGTTCACAATTAAAACATACCAGAAAAGTCTTGAGAAACTCTTAGAACAAAAACTGCAAACACTAAAGCAACAATAGTGGCTTCCTAAGTTTTTGGGATATGAATTTACAATCCAATATACATAAGCGAAAGAAGATATACTTGTTGATGCTTTATCTAAGAGTTTTATGATGGTTGTTTCTACTCCTGTGCATTATTGGGTTAATAAGGTGATAATTTTGAATCAAAGTGTTCCTCAATTATCCAAAATCTATCAAAATCGCTTACAAGAACAACATTCTTCTTCTGATTATAGTATACATAATGGATTACTCTTGTTGAAAGGCAAATATGTTTTACCTCAAGATCATGCATCAATTCAATAGATTATGAAAGAATTTCATAGCTCGAAAATTGGTCGGCATTCGAGAGTTAATATAACAATAACCAAAATCGCAACTCAAATTTATTGGAAGCATGAGAAGTGATATTAGCAAGTTTGTGAGAGAATGTGCAATTTGTCAACAAGCCAAGGCTGCTCATGTGTTGCCAATAGGATTATTGTAGCCTCTTCCCATTCCTCAACAAATATGGGAAGATATAGTCATGGATTTTATTGTGCAATTATCTCATTCCTAAGGATTTTCCACCATTTTTAAAGTAGTGGATTCACAGTCTAATTTTGGATACTTCATTTCCATGAAGTCTAAATGTAATAGTAAGGTTGTAGTTGAAGCTTTCATTACTAACATTGAAAATATATGATAATGTGTCACAATTTGTTTTATACATAGACATTACATGAATAAAATAAAATTATAACCTTCTTCATGGTAATGCAAATTTGTGTACAAGGACTAAATTTATGGAAAACTATGAAAAAATATTACATCATTCATCCACAACCGAATATCCTGCCTCAAATCAAAATGAAAAGAAAAAAGTAAATAAGACAAAGACAAAGTCTTGTTTAATTGTTCATGTTTCAATCTGGTCCTCATTATGATTGAGAAAACTCTAGCAACGATGTAGAAATGCATGAAACATCTATTACTTTATTGAAAAACACAAAAAAGAAATGTTTATAGATACTCTAATAGAAGTGATACATGTCTTGCAAGTGTAAGAGCAACATAAATTAATCAGAGAATCTCACGCAATTAAATGTACCTTGGTTGTGAGATGAAGAATATCACAAATGTGATTAAGTGGAACTTGTATAAAAGGTATGCAAATCCCAACATTTCCAAAAAGATGTCAAGATTGTACAAGACAAGTCAATAAATTATCTACTTCTTGAAACATTATGTTTTACAACCTAACAAATCTACAAAAAAGAGGTTGACTTATAGACATAGATAATGGTTATACAAATCACACGTTTTTGTGATCGAAAATATCCCCAAGAACTTCAGAAATCACATATTTCTAAAGAAAGAAGAAGGGAATAAAAAAAAAAACTTGTTGCAAATGACATAAGAACTATTGCAATTATGATTCATTCAAGAGTCAAATTAATTTCTCATATTTTATATGTTATTAAGATTAATCAAGATTTGTTAATTGTTAGAGAAATATTATAAAGTGTCTTTTGAAAACAAACTTTCTATGATTAAAAATTCAAATAATCTAAAAGTATTTAAAGTTCACATAAAAGAAAAATGTATCGCTTTAGATTTAATGAAAGAAGAATTAACTAATTAACTAATAAGATATAAAAGAAAGATCAATATAAAAAAAATATGAATATCTCTTGAATCTTGAAGAAATATGATTAAAAAAATAAGAAAAATGGATGAAAAGTCACATTCTAACATCATAATATTTCAATATTTCTTCCATGTGATATGCAATAGAAAAAAAACAAAATACGGGGTTGATAGATAAAATATATAATAAAAAATGTAAAATTCAATGAAGACGAGATTTCATGGGAAAAGAAAAAATAAATAAATAAAGGAAATCAATAATGAAGAATCAAATATAAATTCAAATACATACATATATATATATATATATATATATATATATATATATGTATAAATAAAGATAAGAAAGAACGTTGAAAATATTTGTTTAATACCTCTTTATTTAAATTAATTTATAAGAAATCTTTCAAATTTTTAAAATATCATAATTATTTATTATTTATATTTAGAAAATTAAGATTTAAAAGTATTATAAATATTTACTATTCTATCATATTATAATATAATATATATATATATATATATATATATATATATATATATATATATATATATATATATATATATATATATATATATATATATATATGACATAAATAAAAGAAAATGATAACCTCTTCTATGTATGTCTGTTATATTTCCAAAACCCCAAATCCCAACAATTTATAATGTTGTTTTTATCATTTTGACATTAAACATCAACATTCAATATCGATAGTCTTATTTTTTTAATCTAACTTTTTAATAATGAAAGTATAACAGTGGCAAGACATCATCATTATCATCACCATCCTGTGTCTCTGCAAAAGCAATTCCATATTTTGGTGTAAAACATTCCACACACTATACACAATCCATGCGACTCATAATACAAAGCCATTTCCACTACACATCACAACAACAAAGATTCAATCACTCCTACCCTTTATGAAAATCAAGGTTGTTTTAATTCTTCAAAGATCTATGTCATTATTGAAATCAATAATTACACTTTCTTTCACCCTCAATACATAATAGAAAAAAATCCTACACACCCCAATAAAATTAACTTCAACTGTTATTATCATGTTAAAATTGATGACCCTTTTTTTTTCATCATGTTGCATGTGTGTGTTCACCACAGCCTGAAAAAAGAGACCAAAATCAATATTCAAAACTTCATATGAAAAACAAGAAAGAGGGTTCAAATGAATTCTGCAAAGTTGATACCCATGTCCTGCCATCATCCAAGTAACAAACTGTGGAAAAGTGAACTTGAAAAGGGCTTGAGCCACATGAATTCCAGGGTGCTTTATCTGCATATTTGTTATATTATTCTGAAGATCAAAAGGTCAAGTGTCACAACATTTTTGTTTTGGTGAGTAGATAGAATTGGAGATTTTACACATTTAAATGGACAAAACTTTATATGCAGTTCTTTAGATGCTTTTTGCTGCTATTCTCTTATTCAATGGTGAATACAGACGTTTTTCAGAAAGAAAAATATTTTCACAGAAGAAAAATATTTCAAGCTTTTACCAAGTACATAATCTCATGAGTCTTAACTTTTGCCTCTGTTTAGGACTGTTTTTTCTGTTTTGAAATGTTACATTTTTGTGTCAGTGAGTATATTATAAGAAAAAGTGTATATAGTAGAAGATGAAATGATAAAATAAGTTCCAAATTGTTCTCTATTACATCTTTTTACATTCTTTAAGAAAATTGTCCTATGAGGGCAAAAACAAATTATCAAACAGGTTGGAGTGGAAAAACTTGTCTTGTGGGAACAATTGCCTGCATAAGTCACTATGAGCTTTAATGGAAACGTTCCTGTATGAGCTATCAAGTTGAAACTTTGATTCTACTTTGAGAACAATATTGAAAGAACATAAGAAACTGCATCTAAATTTTGTCTCAATTAAATTCTGCAGGGATGAAGATGAAGAGAGGACATACTGAAAGGGGCCAAAATTTAAATTCAATGTAGGGTTGATAGTTGACTAGCATTTTTGATGCCATTCTGCTAGCTGTGTGTAGCACCCTTACTCTTGGAATTCTTTTCTTCTCATATCTAACAAAAGATGAAGTCACAAAAGTTCAACCAAATTATCAGCATACCAGTTTCAGGGTCATGAATTAAGGTGACAACACATTTAGGAGTTGTAAGAGAATGTGATGCTTTTCACATTCAGATGGTATCAAAAGGGAGAATCATTTTCTGTTTAAAATAACAAATGACATACCAAAGAGGAAAACAAAAGAGAATACAAATATGATACCTTCTAAGGGCTGAGATAACTTCAGACTCATCAGGGTCATGTTCAGAAATCTTGTCAAGCTCAAGTATCAATTGGTAAGAGTCCTGAAAATGTATTACAACAGAAGAAGGGAAATTAAGAGAATACATTTCACACCTTTGATTCTTGTTTTATTCCTGAAGAGGTTAGCTACTTAGGTATAGCTATAGTTTTATAGAGGAATGAAACTGAAAATAAGGCACATTAATAAACAAAATGAAGATTTTAGTTATAACGTATATATTATACATGAAGCACTATATATATATATTAATGCTGCCAGAATTGTGTATTCTGAAGGAAATGCATTTCATTTTGGATGTTGAATGTTGCAGATGACCAACCTCTATTGCCATGCAACCCCCTTGACCAAGATTTGGTTGCATTGGATGAGCTGCATCACCCAACAAAGTCACTCTATCAATTCCCCAAGTGTTTATCATGTCTCTGTCATATATATCCCTCTGCAGAATCATATTCTCTGGTGTTTCTGATATGAGTGCAATCACTTCATTGCACCAATTACCAAAGAGATCCAAAATCCTCTTCTTCTTACCTGCTGAAACTTGGACAAATGAACTTGTTTCAAATTTTCAACCACCATAGCAATTGATACACACAGCACAAATCCAGATTCTCTGCTGAGATTTTGGTATTTGTTTCTCTATTGAGACCTCAAAATACACTGATGTTGATATATAAAAAAAACTTTGAATATATTTTAAAACATTAAAATCAGTATCCATCACTATATTCTGAAAACTTGACAGATAGACAACAGAAATCCAATTTCCATACAACACAAGGTAAACATACCTTCTGGGAAAGGGACATTTGAAGGGGGTTCCCCGTGGAAAGCATACCATTGCATCTTTCCATGGCCAACATCTGAAGCAACAAAGTACTGGTTCATGCCCAAGAACACCCGATACCTTCAATTAATCACCAAATCAGAAACTTCAAACAGTAGAATAGCTTATTAACCTTGTCCTAACATGTTATTTGGGAATGAAGTACCTACCCAATTGTATCAATATATGGTGGTACATAACTTGTTAATCCACTATAGCATGTGAAACCTGAGTAATTTGCTTCTTGGCGCCCAAAGAGTTTCGAACGAACCTGAGAAAACAAAACATAATAGATTGAATGGAAAAAGCAAGAAAAACAAGGAACTGGCTTGAAAACAAAACTGGAAGAGAAGGGTGGTATAATTTACTTCTGACCATATTCCATCTGCTCCTATTAAGATATCACCATCATGTTGCTCACCATTTTCAAGGATCACTCTAACCTGATGTGAGTGGAAAAAACGTCAAAAATCAGAAAAACACTAACACAAGTCTTGTGCAATCAGAAATTAGTTGTTCAGAGAAACTCAAACCTTGCTAGGTTCCTGAATAAAATCCACAACTTTAGATTTGTTTCTTAGTATGTTTGGACCAACTGCATTCACTAATATATCTTGCAGTGTCATCCTACATATGACTAGGGTAAGAGGAAGCCTTTTCCTTGAAGCAGGAGTCAAAAGATCAAACTCACCGAACCTGAAATGGAAAAAAGAAAAAGAAAAGAGAGTGACAATAAAACAAAATTTGTATATTAAACCACCTAAAACCTTCTGAGATGGTCATAAGCAATGTATAGAAAATAAAACTGCAATAATCTAAGATCTCACAGAAGACTTTTTCAAGTACAAGCCTTCAGAAGGCCAAGTTAACATAGTAACTAACATAATTAGCATGCCACAGTACAGTGGTTTCTTTCAACCATATTCAAACACATACTGACTAAAATGAAAATGCTAGCAACACAATCTTTTGAATACAAGTTTTATTACTGACCAAAACTTATTGGAAATCACAAGGTTTTGTGGATTGGATTTTACTTCTTATGTAATGAGTCTCTCCCATGATTCTTAGTTTCCAATAATTTTTAACCAATTGCAGATGGAGAGTGTATTTCTAGTACTCCTAAATTTAAATAGTGTCTGATATATGACAGAACTTAGACAGAGTTCTTCAGGATCTTCTTCTGGCATTATTCTCCTGTTAGAATTGGAGTTTCACATAGGTAATCAGAGTAATCTTTTAGTGCATGCACACCTTTATAACAAAAATTTCTGAGATGAAATGAAACTCCAATTTTAATCAAAGAACAATACAAAAAAAAACAGTCAAAAAACAGTATCTATGCTTTGTCCTATACTATATAGCATATACCATGTTGTCTTATTGAAGTTTCATGTTGTGCTTCAAAGAACAGCAATCAGAGAGAAGAACATGAAGAAACATAAGAAATTACCACTCTCCAGATAGACCATCAGCAAGGCCATTAGTCCTATTGGCAGTGACACAGCCAGCCTCCATTATCTGCCATGCAACACTCTGATCAATGGCTTCCAACACAGCAAGGGCACTGCTCAAGAGTTGAATTGGGCCTCTGTGCCTACCTTCCCCTCTAACAGCACTCAAATCCTTCTCAAACACTTTCACTGCATACCCTTTGTGCTTTGCAGCCAGAGCCAGAACAAGGCCACCAATGCCTCCACCAGCCACCAACACTCTCAGCTTTCTCTTCTCTTCCTCTGAACTTGAAAGAACCATTCCATTCCCACCTTCAACTCTGACTGAACACCTTTTTTCATTCATCTTCTCACTGGGGTATCCATATCTGTATCTGATCGAACCCTGGTGTTGAACCTGGCTACTACTTGTGCATGCACACAGGATCTGCACAGAAGCCATTGATCACCAATGGATTGGATGAAGAATTCAGTAACAGATGGTTGTGAGAGTGGATTTTCTGATGAATTTGGATGAACAAAAACAGTGTCTTCTTCTGCTTCAACACAGTACTCTATTAACAGCCTTAGTGCGCTTTGCCAGTTCTTTTTCTGAAACTCACATAAATTAGACAAACTTCAACACTTTTGCAATATAAATTAAATAAATGGAATTTCTGTGAATCATTAAATATTTTTCTTATTTGGGTTCTTCTTAATGTCTTTTAAATGTTTTATTAACATCACATATTAATGCAATAACTAGTATCATTAAGTGTCTTCAAATATATGATATTTCATTGTGTACCTCTGGACATTAGCGTTTTAATAGGTTCTTTAGACAGATAAGAATTTAAATAAAATAATTTTTTTTCCTTAAGAGTAATTAATTGTTCAGTTTTAAGTAATATCAATTATTTCTTTAATATATTAACTTTCAATAATAACGATCTTTTAATAATATTGTCATTGTTTGTTCTGGTTATTATCCACATTATTATTTTTTTTAAATTATTAATATGTTTAATAAGCAATTTAATTTTTTTATTTAAATTTATAATTTATTTTTATTTACATAATTTTTTTATTCAATTGAGTATCAATTTTTTTTGGGTTAAATATGTTTTTGGTCCCTAAATTTTCAGTAAATTTTGAAATTAGTTTATTTTAAAATTTTTAACCAATTTAGTTATTCATTTTTTCGAAATACGTAAATTTAGTCTTTTTAATCAAATTTTGTTAGATTTATTTGATGTTTTGTATACATTGCACGATTGTATTTGAGTTGTTTATAATGTTTGACACATTTTTGCTTTAATATTAAGTCAAATGCTATTATAAAACGTACTTGAAATATCAAATAAACTTAACAAAATTTGATTAAAAAGACTAGATTCCCATATTTTAAAAGATGAAAGATTAAATTGGTCCAAAGTTTCAAAATGGACTAATTTCAAATTTCACCGAAAATTAAAAGACCAAAAACATATTTATCCCAATTTTTTAATATATTCAATCGATCATCCCACCAAATCGAGACTTATAACTTTTATCTAAGAGTAAAAACTTAATCCAAAAATTAGTATCAAAAGTAAAAGATGAGTTCAATGGAACGATCTAACAAAAAATAATCAGATTTTATCACTTTTACGTGATTACTGTTACAGAAAGGCGTTCGTGTACGTGTCTGGTCCAATAACAATTTAAGGATTGACTTAGACATCAGATGTTACGCCAAAACAGCAGCGACACAATTATTAAGAAAAAAAAACACGTACTAGATAATTCTGTTTTTTTGTCCCAATAACTCCATACAATTTTTTGTATACAAATATAAATTAGCATAGTTTTCGTATGATGTTTTTCTTACATTGATAATGACATGAATCGTTGTTGAAGAAGAAGGACAAATTTACTATATATATATCGCGTCCTTCAACGCGAACACGTAATTAACTTAAAAGAGAAAACTTAATTTTGATATATATTCCCCTTTCACTTAAAGATAGTTTTAGTTTCTCCTACGACTAATTTTCTTATTTTAATTTCTGTAAGAAAAAAATCCCTTTACCATATTTTAACATTAGTAGCTGTTTTTTATTTTAATTTTATATTGTACTTACTAATTGCTTAGAATTAGAGATTTGATGACTATTCATTCAGACACCCATTTGTTGCGAGACAAGTAACCAGGTAATTTTTAGAAAATATTAAAAAATTACTATTTATATATCCTAAACGAATATTAGAGACAAAAAATTATTTTAAATTTTTGGAGAAAAGAAAAAAAAAATCAACTTTCTATAATGACAAGAACACAAATTCACTTAATTTACATACAAGGATGAAACACAATTTTGTTTTTAATAAAACACATCCATTTCAGAAAGACAGAAAATATATTTAATCCTTAAAATACTTACATTGAATATGAAGATATTTAGGAGTCTTTTTCCATGTGATTAGACTATGGAGAGGGGAATCACACAAGTTCACATAAAAATTTAACATCCTAGTTATCAAAATTCCGTACCAATATAACGACAAAATTAAGACAAATATTCGGGTAAATTAGCCTGTTTGTTTCCATTCTAACCTTACTATGAGCATCAGTTTAGACAGCATACACGAAAATTGCATCAAAATCAAGTGAAGCATACAAAGCCAGAGCATGGGCGAAAAAGGAAACAACAAGAACAAAGGCAAAAAAAGAGTACAAAGAAAGTTTCTCCAATATTCAAGTAGATTGCACAGAAACAGCTTATCCATTTGATGGCAGTGTGGTCTGAATATTTGAAGGCATAAGTATGTTGAATCCATCTGCTGCAGTAGAAACAATCATTCCAGGAATCTGTGCGTGCCAATGTAATTCCTTCAGGTCTTTCTGTCCCTGTTTTAATTCAAGGAAAAAACAAACGAATGAACAGTTAATCTGGGAGTTTATTCTACCATTCAGATAAACAGAGTTGGGCATTTGGATGAACTTACCTGGTGAATAAATAATAGTTGGGGAGGCAGATCTTCAGGAGCATTAACTTGTTCTTTGGTTTTAGCTTTAAATTCAGCCTCCTCTTCTTCATCCTTTTCTAATGAAAGGTCCCATATTCTGTGTGAAAGGTTATAAAACTATTTAAATCCCACATCATAATAAAGTACCAAAAAACTAAGGATTTTACCACCAAGTGGTATCAGTCAGCTATTTGGATCCAAGGATACCATAAATTTCTGTGTCCAACAAAAGTTCAGCTATTTTACCACTAAATCTCTCTGAATAGTATCAAAAGTTGTACTTACGTAAGTTGATTATCAGCAGATGAAACGGCCAATGAAGAGGCTTCATGTGGACTCCACTCAATGGATGTGATTGGGTGCTTGTGGTATTCAAAATGTGCTACCAAAGAATCTCCTTCCTGCACATAAGTGAATGCTCTTTTCATGTCAGCTTTAATAACAACAAAAAGTAAATCAATAAGCTGAAACAAATCAAACATCATGAAAGTTACTTTCTAAATCATACTCCCACAATAATATTTCTTCCCCATAATGCATCAAATGAAGCATGTTTACCATCTTTTTGATCGTTATGATGACTACCTATACCTTGAGCAGTCTGAGATCACGAATAGAAATAGTCCCATCATCACTTCCCGAGGCCAACATACAACTAGCCAACCTGCTCAGTACAATATAGCACACAAAGTAATGAAGAGATCTAGAATGGCAATTCATGGAACACCATAGAATTATGTACTAATCAATACCTGTTCCATGATATGACATTCACATCAGCATTATGTGCTTTAAAAGATGCGGCGGGTGACTTCCCCAAACGGATATCCCATATAGCAATATTTCCATCCACAGAACTAGAAGCAAAAACGTGAGGTTCTGTAGGGCTCCACTGCAATTGAACATTACAACTATCACATTTAAAAATAAAGACAAACTAGTAACGTGAGAGATTAGTACACGTACTTGCAGATCTTCGACACTAGCAGCATGTCCAGTAAATGGAGCATTATCAACATTCCATGTTCCAGCAGATGTAGGCTCCCACAGATAAATGCTATTATCACAATCCCCTTAAAAATGAAGATGCTTAATATCACAAAAATATCACAAAATATGAAGACATACCAGGGAAAAATAAAAAAATATAGATAAACTGAAAAAAAAGTAGAACTAAAGATTACCAGATACAAGCCTTCCAGAAACAAGAGGACTCCAGTCTATAGCATAACCTTCGTCTTTGTGTTTAAATTTATGCAATGGGTCCTGATTAAAAACTGCTGCAACTCCTTGGACACCTTCTGTTTCGGTCTCAGCTAGAGCATTGAGATGAGAGCCTAGGTCCCAGACCTACAAATTGTTCTCAAGTATCAAACTATATAAAAAGAAGGCATGGCTTGGAACGGTAAATAAATTTTCTGATAAAAGAGAAGACAGAAAATACACTCCACAATGTTTAACCATAGCAGCTAATAATTTAATAATTTCAGAAATTTAATTATGCTAATGTTAAAATAGGTATGAAATATAGGTAGTTGTTAACATAGGTATTTAATATAGGTAGTTAGCAATGTCTTCCATTTCTCAAGGTGGGTAGTTAGCAATTGTCTTCCATTTCTCAAGGTGAATACAAACGTCCTCAATGTTTCTTTTGTAAAAGAATTGGCCACATTCAAAATAAATGTTTCTCGTTGAATACTTTTCCTAGCAAGACAACAAACATCTTCAATCCAATAAGATTGAACCACATTTTCTAATGAAGAATATAAAAAATATCTCTGTTCAAAGTCGGGTAGCCAAGCACACCCTTTGCATCTCTCAAACCTTGGAATGTTTAAGACTATGGATAAATGACTCAAGTGCTTTTGATCACATTTCTCATAATGCTTCCTTATTTTCTTCCACTTCTCATCCTAAAATTCCTCATGTTATTAATTTAGCCAGTGAACCCAAAGTTACTTCTCAAGGAATTGGTGAAATCTCCCTTTCTTCATCTTTGACCATAAAGCATGTTCTTTTTGTCCCTAATTTTCCTTAAGTCAATAACTAAATCTTTAAAATCTTCTATAACCTTTGATGCAAATTCTTTTATTATACAAGGGTGCAGTACAAGCCCACTGATTAGTGAAGGAAATGAACATTGTGGAAATGCTGAACATATACAATGGCTCAACTAGCAATATCAAAATCTGGGTTGTCAACTCATAGACAAATAATAGCATTCAAAATAAAACTGGACAATACAATTGGCTGAAAAGAACTTGAACCATCAAATAATATACTCCCCAGATTCCCTTTATGAACCTTTTGTCTTAGTTGCATTTTTGGAAGATAATTGTGAAATTAAAATAAGCCTTCGGAAAACATGAAGGAAAATTTTGACACTGCAAAGAACTTAAAAGTGCCAAATAAGAGCTCCTTTCATGAACAAATAGAATCTAAATTCGTTTCAGATTAAACTAAGAAAACTAATCTAATTACTTATTTAGAAAATCACTAGCAATTTTACCAAATATTTCCTTAGTCAAGGTCCAATCCATACATCTCAGAAAACTTAAAAAAGAATTTGTAGTGTAATGTAACTCAGAAATAGCATCCAAAACCATAAAATACTAGGACTTAAGATAATAGTCAATCTTAGCCTTAGCCACGAGTCATTTCGTGAACATTTAGCATTACACTGTCTTAAAACAAAGTCGATATGACTATGAAACAACACTTTTCCATTATATGGCAGTTTTACTTTCATTCATTTTATCACATAACATAATGAACATTGCCAAATCACATGAATTTGCCCTAATTTTTAATTCCAAAGACACAAGGAAACGTTTTCTTGAAATTTATGACAAATTAGAAAACCAAATCTTTAAAAGTCTAACCTGTACATGACCGGTATCAGCCCAAGCTGCACATATATGGGGATTTTGTGGCATGGAGCGTATACGGTTGATACATCCTTGGTGTGCAACCTTTCGTAACTGTAGTCAACCAAGGCATGAAAAAGATAGAATAACCAAATCTAAAGCAGTGAACAAATGAAACGATAAATACTAAAATGAAGAGAAAGATACCTGCAAACTGGGACCCTGAACAACACCTTCATCTTCATCCTCCCTATCAGCATCACTATCACTATCCTCATCCATTTCAGAGTCATCGGTTTCAACTTTAGGTACCGGTTCCCGTCTCTTTCCAGAAATATTTGATACTTTAAAAATTCCAATAGAATTCCAAGAAGGTTTCTCTGCCTGTGGCTCATGCATTTCCATAACATGAGTTTCTCAATCAAAAGAAGCAACATGAAAAAAGACAAAGGAAGCAAAGCAAGTGACCAAATAACTATTTGTTGCTATGCGTTAACTTAACGCATAGCAAGTTAACTCTTCTCGAAATAATTACAAATTATAATAAAGAAAAAAAAAATTGTTTTCAAAACTCAAAAGCCCTCTAAAGGAAAGTTTTCTTATAACCACAAAACCTAATATATGCTACCCCATGTGATATTGCTCATGAATACCAACCACCTTCAATTTCAATAATGAAACATCCTCAAACAAAAATAAATATAAGAAACAACACTGACCTGAGTCCCTGCCATGAAATATACCGTATGTGGAAATTCTGTTCGAACCAAGCCCAGAGAGTCATGTAGAATATCAAAGCTGTCAAATGTCCCAAAACATAAGTAGAAGATTACTTACTGATGACAAGCAAAAATAGAAGAATTACCGATACTAAGCAGAAAGTAAAGCAAATGCCCTGTAAAGTTGGCCAAGATTCTCAATTGAATTGCAATGTCAACTCGAAAGGAACTTTACATAACAACTTATGGTTTCATTATTATCAAAAACAACAGTACAAGCAAAAGAAAAACAGGTTAGTTTATCAAAAAAAGCTCAAAGTTTTTCTCGATTCTGATTCAAACAGAACACCAAAAACACAAATGACTGAACAGAAATAAGAGCCAGGAAAAAGACCTCAAACAGGGCCATCCAATGTGAAAGGCATGAAGCGAATTGTAAGCAGAAGGGTCACACTGAAGCTCTTCACCTTCCTCTAACTTATCCACCCCCGGTTGCCACACCTTCGCTGGAATTTGTGGCGCCAAAGATGGAGAAGACCCACTCTCTTTCTTAGAGCCCTGATTTTTTTTCCATAAATTTAAACAAAAGTAAAGAAAAACAATGAAAATAGTCCACAAAAGACCATAATGAAGTGAGCTTATAATAATAATAATAGTAATAAAAAACAACTTTGTATAGGGAAGGAGATTTAACCTTGTTTTTGCTCTTGGCTTTCTTCCGATGTTTTATTCCGCGAGTCATATTGGATTAGTTTGGAACTGAGAAGATGAAAGAAGATAAAGAAGTCACTAAAGAAATTGCATAACATCTCATTAGGCCAAATTGTACAACAATAATAATAATAATTAGCATATCCCATTTGCACATTATCTCCTATTCAAGAAAGATAAAAATAGAATTGCCTGAATGTACAGGACAACATTATTGTTGAACCATGGGATGTAATCAAATTAATATTCAAAATAACATGTTGCTCGTAAAACTGAAAAGTCAAGGGAAATGTCAAATTCCATACTCAGGGAGTACAAATGAAAGAAACACGATTTGGAACCAAATTTTCACTGAACTGTGTATATTAGAAGGTACATAACTCTGGCAATCAAATGGAAAAGTGCATAATAAATATTTATTTAGACGCGTACTGCTGAAATATAAAGACGATCACACAAAATAACAACAGTAAGGCATAGATGTTAGCATATAGATATCCTATTCCGCAATAATAAGAATAAAACAATATTAATTGCGAGAAAAAAAAAAGAACAGGAAGAAAGGAAACATAAGGTACCTATCCAAACAGAACACTGAAAGAGAGAAAACAAGACATCATTTCACTAAAAAAAATAGAACAGAACATACACTCTCTTTGACATAGCATAACAGATTCCAGAGGATGTCAACAGAGTAGAGACCAAATACGGAGTGTATAATTTAACTTCTGTTACAGGTCCTCAAGACATTCGAAATCAAATTGAAAATAAAAAAGACGAGTTAACAAACTAGACTTAACAAACTAATCCTACCCGGAGGATAATAGCAGAGGAGCAACAGACGAATGCTGAAGGACTGACGCCGGAACGGAGAGAGTCGCTGAGGAACACAAAGAACACAACGAAGAGAACCAACAGAGCAATAACGGACGCGCAACGACTCACGGCGAAAGAGCAACCTCCAACGACGGAGGAGGAGTAGCCGCAGACGAATTGACGAAATGGTAGACGAATCACCAACTTTAAGAACCGATGAATGGAGGAGGATGACGATCACCGGAGAAGGACTGCCGGAGGAGGACCGACGACGACGGAGGATCAGCACGTAGACGAGTGTTACAGAGGAGTGTGTGTGTGTGTGTGTGTCCAAGTGGACGAAAGCGGCAACAGAGAGAATGGAAATTAGGTTCTGATTGTAGAAAATAGCTTTTTAAAAATTTAAGTGGGTTCTTCAATTCACCCTAGCCCCATGTTCGAACCCGCGAGCTGGACCGGTTTAATCTATAATCAGCAAATATAAGTATTTTAAGATTAAATATATTTTCTGTCTTTCTGAAATGGATGTATTTTATTTTTATTTTTATTAAAAACAACATTGTATTTCATCCTTGTATATATTAAGTGAATTTGTGTTCTTGTCATTATAAAAAGTTGATTTTTTTTTCATTTTTCCAAAAATTTAAAAAACTATTTTTTATCACTAATATTTGTTTAAGATATATCAATAGTATTTATTTTAATATCTTTTAAATAAATAGTATTTATTTTAATATCTTTTAAATATTTACCAGACAACGTTGTGTCATAACAAATGGGTGTCTCGTGGAATAGTCATAACATCTGTTATTTATTCTAACATAATAAATTATTAAGTATCATATAAAATTAGAATAAAAAACAACTACTAATGTTAAAATATGATAAACGGATTTTTTTTACAGAATTAAAATAAGAAATTAGCCTTAGGAGAAATTAAAAAGGGGAATATATGGTGTTTGTTGTATAAAGTTGAATACGTGACAAGTTCGAGTTGAAAATTTGGGAATTTTGCATTTATTTCAGACTTAAGTCTAATCCGTCCTCGTTACAGTGTTTTCCTTTGGGGTTTTAGAAAGAGAAGATAAGTAATTAAAAGCGTTAATGTAATTATGGTGACTAGTATGACCTACTTAAAATACTCCTAAGAAACGTCATTAATGAGATTTGGATCCAAAGGTCAATTTGACACATCAAATACAAGAATTTATACACTACCACACATTAATCACTAGTGAGATAGAATTATACAAGTATCAGCTGGTCCTAGGTCAACTTTCAAACTGAAATAAATAATTATTACCAAACTACAATATTTGCCATCCTAGATAATGCCTACAGCTATAAACTGTTAGAGAGGGTAATAATCTTTATGTCATAATACAAGAGTAATACACCCTTTTTTCCAGAATTTCGCACCACATTGCCTCCTCTGCTCATTGTACAAAGTAACACGTCTTCTTCATCACTCTCGATCCATTGATTGAGCATGTGAGAAATGGTGTCCAGCCCCATCTGTACAACCATAACAACATCAATATACTGTTTGGATGAATTTTCAACATCAAGACTTTCATTACAGAGAGATCCGGATAGAACTCAATTACATGTCAGAATCACTAACAAGACAATAAAAGACAATAATTACTGGATGAATTTTCTCCGCCTACCCTTCCAGCATTTCTTTCAATTTGTTTTTGCTTCTATAGGTTCTCCCTCTTTCCCAGCCACACAGGCAAGGTAACCCCAAATCCTCATAATGACAAACATGATTACAGGAATGCCAAACACATTTATTATATTGGAAATTTATTCAAAGAAAAGGCTTCATTGATCTTAGCATCACCACCCGCTAGTAATATACTTTCACGTTTGGTATATGTTTTTTCTTTTTCTTGGAGGGAGGAGAGATGTTTTTCCTGATCTTCAATGGGTCTATAGGGAAGCTTGAAAAGAAATCATTCAAATAATTCAATCTAAACAGAAACTTCTTTGGTTATAGTAACTTCATGGATTTTTTTCAGAGGGCTGATAGTTTCCTATTGTTCATTTGTTTATGGTACTAGAGTTTAAAACCGTTAGGATTATTGATAGGGTTTTGCACATTTTTCTAAGTTTCTTCATTCTATCAACTGTCTTTAGTGGAGCAGCCACTGTATGATCTGCTATACCGCTGTCTGGAGTTGACTACTACACACAGCTACCACAAGTATAATTACTACCATTTAGAGGGTAATTAGGAAAAGACAAAGAATCAGAAGTATTGCAATGAGATACAGAAACTGAGATGTACCACTTTCACCATCAGAAAGATCATTAAGTCTTGCAATTGCATCAATAAGAGCCTGCTCATGATCCTGCAATACATGAAATATAGATCAGGTAATACACGCCAAAAGCAAGAAATTCAAAGAAGTCAATAACCTTAAGTACATATAATAGCAGAGAAATAAAATGGTCCCCTTACCTTCAATACCTTCTTTGCTTTCTCAATTTCAAGGGGATCAGGATGATTTGCACTGAATACCCTCTCCACCTGTGAGTTCACCACAGAAATTTAATATATGGAATAAAGGAGTGAAAAGCAATAAATAACTCCAACGGGCTGCCATGTATTATTAGAATGTGATACGAAATAACTTATCTTGCATTAACTGTTCCATATTAGTTCAGTGTTAAAAAAATGCCTCTTTGAAGTTACTCATAGAAAATAACTGATCGCAGTTGTGTATCAGGGTATATTTGTAATTAGGTAGAACGTTTTGCAGTTTGCGGATAGAGAATACCAAGGTAGTAAAGATTGAGATTATGGTTGGGATCCTAAAGGGCTCAAGATAGTAAATCATGGGATTGTGATACAACTCATTGTAAATCATGGTATGGTCAAGCAATCAGAATTGTGGGATTATAACATATATAGTAGATTCTACTATGACATAATACATGTGTGTGTGTGTGCGACAACAAATAATTTAAATAATTGAAAAAAAAGTTACAACTGTGAGTGAAGGAGAAAAACGTGAAACCGAGTGGTATGCTTTTGCACAGCTTTACATTCTAGTATGATCGAGCAATTGGTCAAGTTTTCTTTTGGGGAAAAAGGTTGCTTGCAGAAAAGAAGAAAGGAGGAACACAAGACCAATAACGTAATTACATGAAACCAATTGTGCATGAAGGAGGTCAACTTATTGGGCTTGAGTTTTCACCCAGAAACCATAGACCCAAGAAGAGTTTTGAGTAATGCAGAACCCCACACCCTAAATCGCGACTCAACACAAAAAGACTGTGATTTGACCATTTACACGATCTTCAACAATGATTCCACCAATCCCACTCTAGCTCGATCTTACATGGGCTCTAAATTGGACATGGTGGGCAAAATCGTGTGTTTCCAAGTTTTTAACCACGATTTTCACTACACTGGAGAATACGCAGTCGGAAACTTTATAGAGACAGCAAGTGAACTGCTATACTTCATGTGATCAGGGCTCAGCAAGACTATCTATTGCTTTATCAATTAAAACCATAAAAGATAAAACTATCTCAAAGAGTGTTCAAATTGAAATGCTTTCCATTACCTCCTTGATTAGTGTGTCTGTGTGAAGTATTTGTATATCATCAGGCGCCTTCTTTCCTATGCCATTTTGTGATGACAAAAAATCTTTTCTGGATTGCCCCTTTGTAGCTCCCCTACCTCTTCCACCTCCAGGAACACCATCCCGTCCAACTGACCTATTCATCCCATGACCAGAGCCCCCAAAACCCCCACGATGATTGATTCCTGGATCCTCACCAACCCACTGAATATCTTCAGGAGATATCTGCAGTTAAAATACTGCATCTGAATTAGCAAAAACAATATATCATTAACAAGTGTTAAACATGTCAATATCAAGACTTTTTAAAACCATATTCCAGGCTGTATTAAACATTCATGAAAATAGGACAATCATGTATTCCATCTTACCAAAATCACAGAAACACAATTGAGAATTAAATGAAAGTTAAAAACAAATGAAAATATTGTTTGCTTCACTAGGGGTTTCTGTTTTATACATGTCAGTGTTACACTAATCAGGTGTATTGAACACACATTACATACTTAATTTTGCTCTCGATTTGGGTTTTGTCAAGTTTCTTAAACCTAGAACCACAATATTTTACGATCTTTAACCATCAATAAAGTGGACCACGAAGCAGCCACAATATCCAGGACTAAAATACAAAAAATGAGATAAAGAAACACATCAAATAATGTAACATCCATCTTACAGTAAGTGTTATAAAAATGAAGTACCAAAAGTAAGTGTTAAAAAGAATAATCCAATAGGCAGATTAAATCAGTTATCACCAGAGGAGGACAGATATACCTCTGAAAGATTAACCCATTCCCATGTTTCATTTGCACTCCCCATGTCATAGACAAGATTATGGCGTCCCTGAAAAAGTTAGGAACAAAAGTGAACATTTAAGCAACATATTAATGGAAAACAAATGCCTAAGTAATTCAGGTTTGTAAATACATCAGCCGGATTGTAGTTTGTGATAACAGCTTCATAAAAGTTATTATCATCAGGCCATCTTGTCCGCACTCTCCTACCAACCAAAGAGTCAAATGATGCTCCTTCTGCATGCTCACCCGTGACAGCTCTATTTGGCACTTGAGTCCTTCCACCTGGTCCAGTGGAAGGGTACTGCTTCATCGAAGAGACTCCAGGTAATATTTGACCCTGCAAGTGAAAGAACAAATCACAATAAACTCAGTGAACGTACATAAAAAGAAAAAAGAAAAAAAAAAAGCACTCAAGATTCTATACAAAACCAACTTACTGGTTTGTGTTTTTTTCCCTTTGATCCAGGAACAGATCCTCGTTTTGCTGCAGAAGAAGATGGTTGGTGGGGTGCACTCACTGTTTGGGGGTGAAACGGGGGAGAAGGCCCGGCAAAAGATCGTGATGGTACGGATGGTGTAATCTTCTGCTTCTTGCGAGAAGCAGAGACTGTGGGACTGGGAACCGAGTCATGAAGACCTTGACCAGTATTAAGTACACCAGGCTGATGGCCTCCCGTCTGTCTCCACTCCCTGGTGTCATTATCCAGTAAAGCATTTATTGACAACAATGACAGTGCATGCATATGTGGAAATTCATGACAAACTACAAAAAAGAATAACAAAAACCGTGCTTCAATATTCAATCAGACCTTATCCTCCGGATCACATCATCTGCATTAACTCGCCCAAGAAGTTCTCTGTGCTCCTCATTCGACAATCTCAGCTCTTTTCTCAGCTCTGTAATCAAACTTTCTTTCTCCTGAAAAACAAAATGTGTCAGGTGTGAATAGAAGTCACTTAAACCTAATAAAAATTTTCAAAAACATTATATTTGTACAAACAACAATAAAAAAGCATACCCAAGTGATGGCATCAGCTTGAGCTTTAAAAGCTCTTAAAACTGAACTGTAAGCCTCTTGCTCAAGCTGATGAATTTGGGTCTCCATATCAATTTCCCCATACATCCTAGGGTACGGAATTGAACCAACAGCAGATCTTCCATTCCCGGCAAGACGTCCCCCACCTCCTCCTCCTCCACCTCCTCCCCTGGAAATTCTATTTTGATGTGTTGGTGGAAGATCATCATCAGTTCCTGAAATCATCACAACCAAGTAAAGCAACATAAAAACCAAGTCCGAACCTTAAACTCAGGAATCAAATATCAACACCCCAATATTTGTCAGCACTGTCAGAAAGCTAAACCCATCCACAGGAAACACACTGCAACTAACACTTCTCTGCATAAGGAGCAGCAGCAGTAACTAACCACACAGCACAAGACACAACCAGCACATAAAAAAAACAACCAGATGCCGTTGCTTTGCCTGGGTTAAACCAATTACAAACTAAAAACAATCCACCAACTTCTCACCATGCACGAATTATTCAAATTCCAACACATTAATGCCAGCATTTGTTTGACCCATTAAGAACTCCGTTAACAGAGCCCATAATCCCCAAGCTTAAATTCAACGTTGGTCAATATCACAGTAAACCACTCAAAGAGAACATAACATAACCCATTCAAAGACAACAGCACGAAAAAAAGAAAAACATTCCAGGATCTCGACTCGAAGCACAGACAGTATCTTTTCGTTCCCCAATTAAACCCCCTGCCTCACCCCCAATTTCAGGCCACGCGAGTAAACGAGCAAGAACCACAAAGCAAAGAGCGTATCTCAGTAGCTGCTCATCGAGGAAAACCAAACAGAAACACAAATCGTCGGACGAATCGATGCCGTAAGTCGTTGCGGCTCCGGCACTTCGGTTATTTTGTCCGTAGGAGTTTCGATTCGGAAAAAATTAAAATAAAGGAGCTGAGGGAGATTGAAGAAGAAGAAGAAGAAGAAGAGAAAAAGAGAAACCCTAACCCTAAACCTAAAAGGAGGAGAGAGAGTAGAGAGAGAGAGAGAGATTACCGCTACTGTCGTAGGGTTCGTAGTCCATAGCCAGCTTGCAGATCGAAGCAATCCGGTGGAGCGATTGGGATTGGAAGAGAAGAAGCGAAGAAAAAACAAAAAGGTTGGGTTTGTGAGTCGGAGAAAATGAATGAGTGTATGAGATCGCGGCGGGTCGACTCGGACTCCGACTCGGACACTCTCAGCCACCGTCACACAACACAAAATTACAAAATACCCTCTAACTCCAATGCAATACAATATCTCAATTTCGCTCTCTCTGTGTTACATAAATAATATATTATTTTTAAAATAACTAGCGTAACAACACAGGCGCTATCGCGCCTGTGTGTATATATTTTTTAAATATACGTGATATTATATTAGTAGGTGATAATATGATAATGTTATTAAGTTAATATATATATATATATATATATATTAGAATTATATTTATTAAAAATAAAGTGAAATATATCAGAACAGATAAAAGAATAACCATTAATAAATAAAGAAGAAGCAGAGACATCTGATTTTATAAAATTTTTGTAAAAGTAACGGTCAATTTTAAAAAATTTAATAAATTGTTATATTTAAAGGGTAAAATCGGTATTTTAAAAAGTGGACACAAAAAGGGGAATCCCCTTTATATATTGTTATAGATTAAATTATCAATTAATATAATTACAAACGGCAAATAATTATAATAAAAATATTAAAAAAATCATTATTAATGGATTATACTTTTAACTGGATTTGGTCACATCTAAATTATAAATGAATCAGGTTAAATCTAAATTTCATCTTCTTCTTTTTTTTTATGAATCAAATTCAGATAAGTCGAATTAGTCCAATGGTTGAAAAAACTCTACTGTTACTTATAGTAGCATCTTCTTGATAGAGTAAATAGTTTGTTGGATATGGTTTAAATATACATAAAGGTGAGAATTTTAACCGAAGGAACAAATATTTAATAATGGAAAATCCACAATAAAGAACCACGAACATCGATTTGCATCTCATCATAACTATTTAAATTCACATGCCTAAACATTATTATGCATTGAATAGATTTAAAGATTTTGCAATTGTTATAAAATGTAGGCTGAACTAATGGATATAAAATGTAGGCTGAATTAAAAAGTTTATAAAATATGTTTTAATTAGAACATTAAGATGTATACTGGCTAAATATAAATAAATCTAACATTAGTGCCTTAAGTTTTTTTGTTTCCAACCGTATTAAAATTGTTCAAGCATCTATTTTTAAAAATATTAAGTTTAATTGATTTCTATAAATAATCAAACTTAAAAACTGATGAATACTATACTCTTCGGTATTCTCTGTCACAAAATTGAACTTTAAAACACAGGCTGAATTATGCGCCTGTGTGTATTTTGAACTTTTTAATTCAGCCTACATTTTATATACATTTTGCAATTTTCTGTTATTTTACAGTTTTCGCTCATCTTCTATCTCCATAACGAAAAACTTTACACTGTTCCTTTGCACAGTGCTTGATAATTTAAGAATTAATTAACCTTCAGATTTCAAAGTTAAAATAATTTAATCTATATATAAACTACAGCTTTTGTTTAGAAAATTATCTTATAGTGGCCACGGTACTTTTTAAAATAAATTAGAATACATTGCGTTAATTTAATTTGAAAACAGATATGAAATATATTACAATGTTCCAGATATGAAGTATCCTTAAGTTGGCTTTGAATCTGGCATGTTTTGGAGGTTCCGAAAGTAAGTGTTTTTGTTGTTCCTTTGTTCATTCATCTCCTTTTCAGGTTCGTTACTTTGTTTCATGAATTTAATTTAACGTTTTGATGCGTCGTTGTGCAGAAGTGATAGTCAAACTTACTGAGTTTTGCGGTTCGTTCGTGATCTTGAAGTGTCAATTACCCAAGGGAGACTTGGAGACCCTGATTTCCATCACCAACGAAGAAGATGTCGCCAACATCTATAACATAAATGAAAAAAGGAAATTGGACAATTACCCAAAGCGAATAATCATAAATGAAAAGGAACAATGGAAAATACCGTTATTGTTTTCTCCAATGAAGTCCAATGAAAATAAATAACATCGACAAAGTGAGTGTGAAAACAAAGACAATAAGCAACGCAAAACAACTTCACGAAAGGAATAGAAATGATGTGGTTGCAGAGAAAAACAAACTGTAAAATAACGGTTACTTTTGAAACAATTTTAAAAATAATAAATAATTTATTATATTATTAAAAAGGGTAAAATAGGAATTAAAGAAAGTGGACACAGAAAGGGGAATCCCCTTTATATATTGTTATAGATACTATTTTAAAATTTTATAGATAATAGCTTAATTAAGTTTTCATAAAAGTTGACAAATTTGATAATTAAAGAACTATCTTCTTCTTATATATCAACATTAATCTAGATTTTGTTGATTTAAATTGTTTCACATCAAGTAATAAGAAGATATTTGATATTAAACAAAGTATCATTTACTTACACATTAACATTAATATAGGGTTTGTTATGGTTCATTAAAATTGTTTCTAATCAATTACAATTTATTTGAAGTGAAATCATGATCAAGTTACTCATTATTGAAGTAAATGATACTTTAAATGCATTAACCCTAGTTATACTAGAAAAAAAATATTGAGATTGAAAAAAAAAAAGATTAAGATCCTACATTTATAGCTTGTGAAAGATTAAATTTGTATAAAAGTTTAGCTAATTATTATTTTTTTAAATAACTAAATTTAATAAAAAAAACTTAATTGAATTTTCATCTTCACATCAAATACTAAAATATTTGATATTAAATAAACTATCTTCTTATACATTATCATTAACCAAGAGACATTATCATTAACCAAGAGTTTGTTCACATCAATTACAATTTATTTAAAGATTAAATATGTTTTTGGTCCAAGACTCAGTTAAATTTGGAATTAGTCATTTTTAAAACTTTTGATTAATTAATCCTCTATCTTTAAAAAATGCGTGAATTTAATCTTTTTAATTTTGTTAAGTTTTATCTGACGTTTCAACCACATCTCATGCTAGTATTTGAATTGTTTACCCTGTTTGACACATTTTCGTTTCAATGTTAACTCAAATATTATCATAAAATGCGTTTAAAATATTAAATAAAATTAACAAAATTTGATAAGAATGACTGGATTCACGATTTTTAAAGATGAAATACTAGATTGGTATAAAATTTCCAAGAAAGACTAATTCCAAAATTTAATGAAACTTAAGAGACAAAAACATATTTATCCCTTTATTTAGAATGAAATCAACATCAAGTTAATTATTATTAAAGTACGATATCTTAAATACAGTAACCCTAATTATAAAAAAATGAAATCAAACTTAAAAAATAAGATCCTACAGTTATAGAGCGTAAAATATTAAAATTGTACACTTGTGCTTCTTGGATAACTAAAATTTTAGTTAAATATTTTTATTTATTTATTTAGTTTCGTATTTTTTTTATTCAATTATCTTCAGGGTTTATTGTGTTTGGTTAAAAAAAATACTGTTATATATCTTTTGAAAAATTTATTAAAAATATACTTTTAAAAAATAAAAGCAAAGATTATATATAAAATATATATGTCCAATAATCATATTAATATCAAACTGGATAATAAATTTAAGAACGATATTTTGACTAACTTAATATTAAAACATTATTATCTGTAGGAAAAAAAAAGAGAGTTAAAGATTATTCATATCTCTTACTTTTTATTTAAAACCAATAATAATTTATAAATATTTTATTATCTTGTTCTACTATAGGATACGTTATTTGTGAAATGAAAACATCCAATTTTTAAATAAACATTATCTGAAACATGATAGTTAACCTAAATCATTTCTATCTTCTCTTATTATATTCATCCAATTTCAGTTTTGACAGAAAACAAAATCTAATAATACTGCACACATATTTATCTGGAAAGTTCAGAGCCAAATCACAATTTTGGAAAGTTGCATAAGATGAATGAAAGAAACCAACCACTAAAATGAATCACTTCCAAGATACTAGAAAAATTATGTTGAATATTTTGCGAATTTCCTTCAAAAAAAACCGGTATCAGAATCATTAGTTCGTCTTCATAATATTCATGTATTTGAAGAATTCCAAATGTGAAGATTCTTTCCATCAAAAGTTTCCCTTGCAACACTTACATTAAGTATAACCATCGACCGAAAATTTAAGAATGAGTTTAAGTCTGATATCGAATAAAAATTAAAATGATTAACATCGTATCAAAACAACGAAGACTCATAAACTCGCCCTTGACCAATTAGAAACAAACATAGATAAAAACAAAATTCCAATAAAAAGAATGCACAAACCATATTCTTCTCCTATCTGAGTTTTGTTAACATCTCAAATAAATTCAAAAACATAATCAAATAAATTATGATCGAAAGTGAGAATAGTTTACATATTTCGAATAATCAAAAGGACTGAAACTAATAAAATATCGATTACAATCCAAAATCCAAAAATAATAAGTACTTGGATAAGTATTAGGAAACTCCCTATTTGCCCATAGAAATGTTGACCTACTTTCACACCCAGCAGATATATTATATAATCTAAAGTTTTGAGTCGGTGGTGTTAATATCTTATATTTGAATTGAAGTTCCCTGATGTTGTATTTCTACCGATATTAAAGAAAATTTTGGTAAGACCATCAAGCAGTTACAAAGTAATCAAGGTTTAAAAAGAAGATGAAGTGAAGATAGAAGGGCAAGGGGGCACAGAAACTGGTGTAACACCCTCAAGCATCTGTGTAACCTTTTTCATGGAAGGTCTCAGTGAAGGATCCTCTTGAATGCACCAAATTGCTACCATCACATGCTTCTCCACTCTCTTCACATCATTCTCAGCCTCCTCATCATTCTCCACCATTTTACCCACCTTCCCTTGGCTATAACACCGATAAGCCCAATCTATGAGTGCCTCTTCTTCACTCTCCAACGCAAAACCAACACTTGACTTGCAACATATGATCTCCAACAGCACCACTCCAAAGCTGTAAACATCTATTTTCGTTGTGATCGTAGCTTTCCTAAACCATTCTGGTGCAAAGTAACCAATTGTCCCTCTCAAACCAGTTCTAGCAGCTTTACTTTGCTCGGCCAGCAACAACTTCGCCAACCCAAAATCACCAATCCTTGGAGTGAAAAACTCATCCAAGAGTATATTCTGAGGCTTTATGTCACAGTGAATTATCTGAGTGCTGCACTCTTCATGCAAATATGTTAGCCCTCTTGCAATCCCCAGAGCAATTTGCACTCTTTGGTTCCAATGAGGCCTTGAGATCCCAAACACAAAACCAGCCAATGAACCATTGCTCATGTACTCGTACACCAGAAGACGATGCTCCCCTTCATCACAATAACCAAACAGACGAACCAAGTTTCTGTGGTGTGTTTGTCCAATCACACTCACTTCTGTTTTGAACTCCTTCTCACCTTCTTGCACAACCTTGTCAAGCCTCTTCACTGCAACGTACCTACTCGTGTTTGATCTTGATCTCAACACCCCTTTATAAACTTTCCCAAAAGCACCTCGACCCAGCATTTGTTTGAACCCTGTGGTTGCTTCTTCGAGCTCCTTGTAGGTGAAGTGACTCACCGTACCAACTGATAGGTTTTCACTGTTCAAAAGCCTCTTGTGGTAGAAAATGAAAAAAGCAGCAAACAAAGCAACAAGTAGGACAACATTGATGAACACTGAGCTTCCTAGGAGTATTGACACGACAAGAACAAGTGTGGTCTGTTCTTTTCCACCGTTGTTTAAATCTGTTTTAGGCACCTTGACAAGAGCTATTCTAGTCACATTACCATGTTTTCTTCCATTGCTCAGAGGATACTTCTTCTTCCAACAACTTCCTTCTCCGTATATGGCCACAGCACAAAAGCAATCTTCAAGGCACCTTTGTCTGCACAAACTCTTGTTCATTCCAGTTTCTATTAATCTGTCATAATCCGAGAGAGGCCAGTCCAGATTGGTGTACTCGTTGAAATCTACAAGATCCTTATTCTGCTCCCACCCGTCTCTGTTGCAACTGGGCAGTGGAAAATCTGGTCTACAACCTATGAGATTGTCATGTTCGAAAGGAGAATAATGTTCTGGGCACTCACAATTGGTCCTGTCACCGATGCTAACACAGTAGCTGTTAAAACCACAGATAACATTCCCAGTTTGCTTCGTGAAGGAAAGGCAAATATCATCTGGATGCTTTTGCTCCACACTCCACCACCTTGCACTGCAGCTATTAGCAACACCTTTGTTCTCATCTATATTTGAAACATAGATACTACCAAATTAAGAACATATTTCTGAAACATTAAGAATAACATGGTTCTATATCTTCTATCTCAAACATAGTTCTATATCTTAAACATGAAACAAATGGCAATGACGATGTTTTTCATAGGTACACACCTTTTGGGTGGCGATATAGTCTGAAAACCCCATCAGGGTCAATTCTCGCCATGTAAAAGAACTCATCAGATCCACCATTTGTGATATCACTGAGCACCGTGCCCGTGTCATTTTTTATGTACATGTGTCCAAACTCGTCAAAGAAAAGCTGTGATTCAGTTCCGACAGTTCCAGTGGCCCAATAAGCCTCGTGTGTTGGAGACTCAGCTCTTTCACCATCATCGTTGCTTGATTTTGGATAATAGTAAAGAACCAAGTTGCTATCACCCTGCCAACTGAGTTCAAAGTTCCCATCATCAAAACTCGCATCAGATTGGCGTGCTCTGAAGCTTCTAGGCCTAGACAGATTCTGACCAGGCAAAATAGTGTCTGTGGGTTCCCCAAAGCTCTCCCAAACCTTCTTCCCATCCTCACCCACAAGCTCAAAACTTCCACTGTCCAGCACAGAAGCACACGATACCAAAGCAACAGTGTTGTTTTCTGGACGTTGCCACAACATGTCACGACCCTTTGGATCATACACTACAATTCCTTTGTCTGTGACATTCACCGTTGACCCTAATGGAAAAAGATGAGATTTTTCGTTTTCTGGCTTTGCATACCATACCATGGTTTTGTTGGGGTCTTTGGCAAACCAAACTCCGAGCACGTACATGAACTCCTTGTTGTCGTATACAACTGTTTGGAAACCAAAGGTAAAGTGACCAGAAGGTGAATTCCATGTCGTTGATGAATCATTGGTGTTCAGAGAGGAGGTTAAGTTCACACTAGAATCACCACAGTTTGAAGAAGTAGCGGCACTGAACAAAGATGAGAGAAAGAGGAGAACGGTTAGCAGAACAACGTACGAATAAGGAAAAGTTAGAGAAGCCATCGTAGCTCTCAACCAACCTTTGAATTTTGATTCATCGAACAACATTTTTATATGATGATACCATGGTTTCGTTGTTGTCATGGTCTCTGCTATTGTTTGATACGGTCTTTGTCTTGAGCTTTTTGTTTCTTTTCTTTGTATGATAACAAAACACTGCAAAGTCTTTGCACATGTTCAACCATTTGATTAGTAAATAACTACTAAATTAGCATAAGATGATCGAATCTATATGATTCATAAAATTAATAAAATTCAAAAGTATGATAATAAAATTAAACGATAAAATTTGTGAAATTATAATAATTTAGTGCTAAAATATATAAGTAATCCTTGAAAGTTTGAAAAATTATTTAAAATTATAAAGAATCTGAGAGTTTTGCTAATTATTATAAAAGTCACATATCTTCATTTAAATCCTTTACCTGCTCTTACCTTTCTATTCAACTCCTCATAAAGTTTCTTAGGAAAATTCTTCCATTTAAAACAAAGATTGCATTTAGAGGCATAACTTTTTCTTGAAAATTCAAATAAAATATCTTCTATGCAAACGGATTAAAATAAAAAAAATGAATTTGCATAAAAAATAAAAAATTTAAAATCATGTTTAAAAAAATAAAAGTTATAGTTAAAATAAAATTGTGTATACAATATACTTTAATAAAAATAACCAGATTACAAAATACAACTTTTATGTCCTGAATTTTATTTTATTTTTTTGAAACCCAACTGGTCCTTTATTTAATATTTTCGATAAATTAATTTTGATAATTAAAAAAAAACTATCCTAATTATGTAAAAATAAATAAATAAGAACCTACAAAGTCTGATGTGGTCAAATGCCTTAAATAATAAAGCAATTATTTTTATTCATAAATAATAAATTTCATCAATTTTATGCTATTCTTGATTAATTCAATTGATATAATGTTGAGAAGGTCCAATATAAGGATGTGTGGACAGAGAAGGCTGAACTACCTTAATATCTGCATACTAAATAAATACAATGAAGTTTCGACCAAGTGTGTAACTTAGAAAATGTTTATCAAATACTAACTGTTTGTCAAATTTCATATGTCATACTATAAGAAAAAGAGAAACAGCTTTATACAGATAGTAAATTGCATCAATGTCAATTATAAGGTAGAGAATACCTTTCAAAATCAAATTAAGAAAAATTATATAATGCTCTACTTTCTCATTTTTAATTAATGTGAGACTTAGATTCATATTTAGATATTTAGATTCTTAAAGACGATGTACTCTAAGGTATAAATTGGTGAATCATTTCACAGTCAGTTTATGTTACAAGGCAGAAAGTGTGAGCATGAGAACTCAAATTTTGAGTGTAAATGGCATAATCTGTGATCTTTCTTGTGCTTTTGCTACTTTTTCTGTAATTTTGAGTTTCTCAAAGTTGGTAATCCCTCCATGACTTTTGTAAACTACCACTCTTCACTATTTTTCCATGACTTTTGTAAACTACCACTCTTCACTATTTTTTCTTTGTTGTTGCAAGAATTTTTTCCAACTAGTATGAAAATTGTAAAACATTACCCTTTTTATTAAATTGAGCTTTCTTTCTTTGTTCATCCGTGACAAATGAACCAATTTTATTGGAAGATTGCCAAAATTTTCATTGGTTTTACTTTTTTAACTTGTAAGATTTTTTGTTTTTTCTTTTGAAGAATGAGTCCTTGAGCATGTTAACTTGGTTTAACATCACCTTACTAACTTTGACGCCAACTTAAATTTAAAGTGGTCACAAGAATTTCTTTGTGTTTTAATATTTTAGCATATAGGATAAGAGATCAAAGTAGTGGAGAGTCTATTGTTGATCGATGGCCGACCTACACGTACACGAGGGTAGATAAGTTCATTCTTTGTTTTGTTAAAATTATTACTAAGTATATAAAAAAAATATATATTTTACTCTGCTCTAATCTTATATATTTGCCTTCCTCCATCAGTATATCGTTTCCATTGACTTAGAGTTTTAAATCTGACACTATTATTGATTCTTATCATAGCTATGAGGTATTTCTAAGTCTTTTGTAGAAAAATTAGCAGAAAAATGTAGATATAACGAAGGACATTGGATTTGAATAAAATTGTTTTAAAATTTTATATTTGAATTTATAAAGTTTTTATTTTTAAAGCAACTCTAACATTTATCTATAAATTAAATATATATATATATATATATATAAAACAAAATTTAAATAAAATTCAATGCAAAATATACATTTAAATAAACTTAATTTTGTTAAAAATATCAATTATAATAAAAGTACCATTGTAAAATTTATATAAAAATTAAATTTTATATAGGAATGAAATTGATTCAGTTTTAAAAAAATTGGTCTCAAATGAGATAAAATAACAAATACAAGGATTACATTAAGACTTTTCACATCTAATGTGACACTTGACATTATCACTATCACATCACATTGTCTCTGTCACTTGACACAATATCAAATTGACACGTGACAATTTTTATTTTTTTAAATTATAAAAAATAAATAAATAATTAAAAAAATAGAAAAATCACATGCTAACACGTAATACATAATTAACCATGTTAATGTACTACTAACCAAAATGACCTAATTACAACGAATTTTTCAAAATAAAAACTCAATTAAGTAAAATAAAAATGAGGGAATCTATTGAGATTTGACTATAACAATAAAAACCTCTTGAATAATTTAACATATAATCTATTAGAAAATTCGATAAATGTTTGCTATCTTTATTTTATTTCTATAAAAAAATGGTGACATTTATTGTGGTAGTTTGTTGAGATACACTTTACAGATCTGTTATTAAGGTGTCTTTCTTTATATGTTTATATTTAAGATCATAAATATAATACTAGCCACATTCCCGTATCATATAAAAAAGTCATAAATTTAAGACGTCTAAATCAAAAATATACGACATAAAATTTAAGATTACGATTATTATAAAAGATTCCAAAATCTAAAAATAAAAACAAAAATGCTAAAAGTATATTCTTTTCCAATGAGTTGTAAGAAGTCTTAAACATAGTAAACAAAAATGTTTTAAAAACATCCATTTTTCTAACAAGTTGTAACAAACATGAGTGTTACAGTGAGACCAAAAAAGAAAATTTTACATGGTAACTCTTGCATTAAAGATGGTCTAAGGTGTATTAGGAATCTTCCATTGAAACATGTTATAAAATTGAAAACAATAAAAAATAAAAAATATTGGTTAAGTTGTATCAATGATTACATAGTATTAAGAATGACAATCCAAACGTTATGTTTGGTTTTAACTCATGATAAAAGAGGGTTGGATTGACTTGACCGATATAAGAAATGTTGATTAATTTTTCTAGTTTTTTTCACATAATATTTGATTTACAAACTTGTGGTTCAATTCGTGGATTTGTAGGTCGGTTTGTAACCCGTTAGTTTGTAGGTCGGTTCACGATCTATCCATGTAAGAAATTATATGTTTAAACAAAATTTATGTAGAATACTAAAATGAAAATTTTTAATAACTTCTACTTTTATTTAATTAAATTATTAGAAATAATAAATTTTGTAAGTCTATTTTTTAAAATGAATAATATTTACAATTTTATAATTTTTAATTTGTAAGTACAAGTATTGAAATATAAATATAATTTTGAATTGAATTAAAATAATGGAAGAAATATTGGTAAGAAAATTGTTTTTGGATGGATTAGATGCGAATGAGCGAGGTACTATTTGATGGATCGAAGAAAAAACACAAATAAGTAAGTTGTTTAGAAAGAACACATACGACATATTATGCTGGTGCTACTAAATTTTAGAAATTTAAATTATGTTAGTCATGCAAGTCATACAAATTGTGAGTTACACAAAACAAACCTAAACGGATTAGCAGACTAAAATAATTAGTCTATCCTACATATTTTCTTACAGACTCATAATCTATCTTAGATTGTCATTCCTACACATATGAAAGATAACCTGAACGGTTGTTTTATCAATTTATGATTATGTATTGTGGGATGAGATAACTATCTTGCAACTTCTAAAGAATTTCAATGATAATGGTTTCCTCTTGAAAGATAATATCAAAGGTGTTTGAAATAGTTGTCGCTTTTTCTTAAGATCTAATAGAGGAAGATGTTGTATTTGTATATATGTAAGGCTATTGATTTTCATGTTTCTTTCTCACACACACATCTATAGAAAGAAGAAAGTAAATGCGCTGACAAGCTTTCTAATTTAAGTTTGGATTCTAGGGTACTGTTTTTTTAGTATCATAGGTTGTCCACTTCTATTACTCAACATTTTTAGGAACTAATTTGAAGTACCATAGTATAGGTTGTCTTCATTGCTACATTGTTTAGAGTAACATTAAAATTTAATTATAATAATTAAATTAGCTTTTTAAAATCTTAAAATTGAAATGTATTGAAATAAAAAATACATTAAAATTTTTAAAATGATGTGGTATTAGGGAAGTATAACACAAACTAAGACATTTGATATAATGAAAGATATCTTCAAGTAAACATATTGTAAAAATTAATAAATTAAATTTTAGAAATAATAATTTTATTTTTCACCCTCCTTCAAAGGTTTTCATCAACTTCAAGAAAAGATAACACATTTTCATAGCTTTGACAACACAACTGGAATGGTATGAGGAAGATGGCATGAAGTTGAAGTGGTTTAAGCATGGAACCTCTTAACCCTTTTCTGGAATAATAGCATCTTTTTTCATTTCAAGTACTTTACCCTTTCTTACCACATCATCTAAAAAAACAAATATAATAATCAATATAACAGCAATTTTTCTCACCTTTTCACTTGCAAAAAACAAAGAATCCTACTTTTCCTTGTGGGGTTCCTAAATACATGGTGAAGATAGTTAAATAATATAAAGTTTCAGTGTTGGGGGGCAAAAACCAAACCAAGTTTGAGAATTGAGTTCATTCGTTCAGATTTGAACAATGTGGCTTAAGGTTGTTCTTCTCCTTGCAACGCTTTCTCTTTTTCACTCTGCAGCTTCTCTTAATCGGAGCAGTTTTCCCTCAGATTTCTTCTTTGGAACAGCTTCTTCAGCTTACCAGGTTTTGTTCTGTCCCAAGTTGCTCAAACCTCTGCATCTTTATGTGTAAAGGTTGGATCTTTGTCTCTTACTTGGCACTTTTCTGTTTCCTTTCTGGGCTCTGTGCTATTGGGGTTTGAAGTATGAAGGTGCTGCACGTGAAGGTGGCAAAGGCCCTAGTATATGGGACACTTTCACTCATAACCACCCAGGTTTGCATGCCTTCTATTTGTTTGCATGTCCACCATTTGCTTGACCAAATTGATTTTGGGTTTCTCATTATGAAGTTGGTTTATGCAATGTACTATTTGATAGAACAGAGTTGGTTTGTTGAACAATGAAGTTGGTTTATACAAAATGTTGAGACATTTTTCTTGGTTTTTCAGATAGAATAGCAGACCACAGTAATGGAGATGTTGCCATTGATTCATACCACCGCTACAAGGTACTTTCTTTCTCATAATTTTGAACTTAGAAATCTAGTTCTAGAAGAATTGCCCTAGTTTTGTGAGATTTTATTTCATCTAGATTGATGATTTTGATTTTTTTTTTTTTTAGGGTGATGTTGCTATGATGAAGGATATTGGATTCAATGCCTACAGGTTCTCCATCTCTTGGCCAAGAATACTACCCCGTGAGAAACTATAATCATCTCTTTTATTGTTTTGTATAACAAGATGCTAATTTAAATCATGAGTTTGCATGTTTTGAGGAAATTCTTAACACTTTATCTTGAATCACACACAATGGTCAGAAGAGCTTTGTATGGTTTGTTCATAATGCAGTTAAGTTTAAACTACCTTGATTTTAGGTGGAAACTTGCAGGGAGGAGTTAACCGCGAAGGCATTGCATATTACAACAATCTCATAAATGATCTGATAGCAAATGGTTTGTAGAATTAATTTTCATGCTCTCTTTCTCTTGATACTCTACAAATCAAACTAAACTAGATGTATCTGTTTTTGTTTACAGGACAACAACCTTTTATAACTCTATTTCACTCTGATTTCCCTCAAGCTCTTGAAGATGAATATGGTGGTTTTCTGAATCCCAAAATTGTGTAAGCAATAGTGAGATCATTATGTTCTCTAGAATACATGGACATGGACATGGACTTGTCCTTTCCCTTCACTCACAACTGATAAAGAATTGATTTTTTGATTATGCAAACAGTCAGGATTTTGCAGATTATGCAGAAGTATGCTTCAGGGAATTTGGTGACAGGGTTAAACACTGGATTACATTAAATGAACCAGTTCTATATAGCACTCAAGGTTATGGAGATGGTGGATCCCCACCCAATAGATGCTCCAAGTGGTTTGCTAACTGCACGGCCGGTGATTCTACCACTGAGCCCTATGTGGTTACACACCACCTCATTCTTTCTCATGCTGCAGCTGTAAAAGTTTACAGGGAGAAGTTCCAGGTTAATGCATTATTCTTGTTTTTAAAGTAAAAATGAGATTTTAGTTCCTAACTTTGAGAGAAAAGAGGTTATGGTATGAATTTAGTCCATCCTCTTGTTAAACTTAGCATTTAGTAACAGTTTTTGACCATTACAAACTTGAAATAAGGACTCAGTTCACATATTTTCAGAAGTTTGAGGATTAACATTATCAGTTTGAATGTGGAGGGACTGAAGTGAAGTTTCATTGAAAGTATAGGAACCAAAAATCACTTTTTTTCCCTTGTTTTATATTGGAAAAAAAAAAATCCAAGTTCATATCAACTGGAGATGGTGTCCAAATATAGTATATAAAACTAGGGGAAATCTTTACCTTAAAAACTGGTTTTGTAGTATTGAGTTAAGATTAAGATCACTTTTTAAGATTTTACATAGAAAATTATGTGATGGTGAATGATTTTCTAATAGGTTTCTCAGAAGGGTCAAATTGGGGTAACATTGAATTCTGCCTGGGTTCTGCCACTTTCTCAATCAAAAGAGGACAGAGAAGCTGCATATCGAGGTCTTGCTTTTATGTATGACTGGTAAGTGTCTTTTCCACTAAGAAACACTCTTTTTTTGTTTACATTCATGGTAAATTTCATGGCAGAAAAATATATCTTTCTTTCCTTTCTATTGCATATCTTTTATTTTAAGAAAATGTAAGGCTTTTGAGCCATTTAGGATTTCTTTCCTTATTAGCCATTGACCACTAGGAATGTCTTGGATTTGGTTTTGTTTTTAACATTTTCTGTGACATGGTTAGGTCTAACTCATTTTTTTGTGTTCATTCAAGGTTCATGGAACCACTTTACTCCGGCGCATATCCGGCGATAATGGTAAAAAATGTTGGAGGACGTTTGCCAAAGTTTACCAGAAGTGAATATTTGATGGTTAAAGGGTCCTTTGATTTCATAGGGTTAAATTATTACACTTCAGCTTATGCAACTAGTGCTCCATGCCCACGTGAAAGACCAACTGCTTTCACAGATGCTTGTGTTACACTTACCTGTAAGCTATTCTAACTGAAGCTCACACACACTTTTCAATCAACTTCTATTGAGTTTTCCTCATAAACTTGCATGATACCTTTTTGTTGTTGCATTTGCATCAGCTCGAAGAAATGGAGTTCTCATTGGTCCAAAGGTACTTGTATATGAAGATAAGTTTTACTCACTTTAAATTCTGTCATTCAGTGCATGACAATGATTACTTATCATTACATTAGTCTGAGTTAGAGTTGTCAATTTGGCTCGTGTCCCATGGATCAGTCCTGACCCCAAATGACAAGGCCGAAAAAAAAGTCTCAACCCCCAAATTCCCCTCTCAAATGGATTAAGGTCAAGTCGAAGTTGGATTTGACCTTATTACAATACTTCAATTAAATCTTAAAAACAACGCTTTAAGCCTGGGTTAAAAGTCGAGTCGAGATAACTGATCCAGGCTGAATTTTTCACCCTACCTCTTCCATAGAATTTTTCACAAAGCATGTGAGAAATGAATATTTTGCAGGCAGCCTCGGACTGGCTCTACGTCTATCCACCAGGAATTCAAGGTCTACTAGAATACACCAAGGAGAAATTCAACAACCCTGTTATTTACATAACAGAAAATGGTAAAAAATCTTCTGGGGTGATCCATGTCACTTTTTTGTTCTTTCTAAAATACAATCTTTACCATGCTACAACACTGGTTTTTCTGTATCCATGAATTGTGCCATGCAAACTTTTGCAGGAATTGATGAGGTTAATGATGGAAAAATGGTACTTAATGACAGAGCAAGGATAGATTACTACAGCCACCACCTTGTGTATCTTCATAAAGCCATAAGGTGAGTTTAAAGTGTTCATTGTTGTTATGAGTTCAAAGAATTTGGAAGGCTAAAAGTATGAATTTGGTAGGAATGGAGTGAGGGTGAAGGGATACTTTGCATGGTCATTGTTGGACAATTTTGAATGGCGTGCTGGCTACAGTCTTCGGTTTGGACTGGTTTATGTGGATTACAAGAATGGACTCAAAAGATACCGTAAAAGATCAGCTTTGTGGTTCAAAATATTTCTTCACCAATGAATTGATGGAGTAAGGTAAAGAAAAGAATATGCTGTTTTTCTTTCTTAATCCTTGTCATTTGCTTTAGGCCATTGTAAGAACTATGCAGACTTTGATGATTTCTGATAATCTATCTGTGTAACTTCCATTAATCTCTTCCTCAGTTTTGCGTTTTTGTCTTACTTCTTATATTTGTGTTTGATTTTGTCGAAAATAATCTGAGTGTGAGTCTAAGTTTTATGTAAGGTAAAAATGACAAAATTAAATAATATATTTAACATGATATACTCAAATCTTATTCTACCATTTTCTCAAATATACAAAAAGGGAATACCCAATATCAATTAACATTAGAAGAGTTTGTAATGAACGAATTAAACTTTACAATTTATGCCGAACTAGCATTTCATTTCTTAATGATTTGGGTCGGAACTAGTAAGGTTAAAATTAAAATGGTTTCTAATTTGTAAGTTAACTTACGTGGTTTAGGTAAAAAAAAATCATTATTTTTTAAATGTTGTATAAATTGTAATTGATTTGTTTAACTCGTGAGTTAAACTTAGGCAAAATGAAGGTGCATTCTAATAACAAATCTTTATTTTCATGTTTATTGATTATTTCATAAGTTTTTTTTTGTAATTATTTAATTTTGTAGGTTGATAGTTTGATATTTTCAAAGACTAAAATATTGTTCATCAATATTTTAATATTTAGAATATTTAATTTATTTGTTAGCAGTTTAAGTTAATACTTTAAATTTTAATTATTATTTTAATAATATTTGATAAAATAAATGAACAGTTTGATTTTAATCTTATAAAAAATTGAGACTAGTCAATTCATTTTTATTGAAATATAATAAATATATAAAATAAATTAAATGAATAACATATTAGATAAGTCGAATTTTGTTGGTTTATTTTTAGCAATTTGTGGTGAGCCAACTTACTTCGGCTAAGTTGTTGATTCACTTTTATTCTCCTTATTATTAGGGGTGGTAATACAAGTCCGAGTGGATCTCTTTAGATTCGTCCCGTACTTGATTTGCAAAACGTGTGATGGGTGAGAAAGTTTGACCCGCTCAGTATGAGTTTTAGCTTGCAGGCTGAATCGTTTTTCTTTTTAAAGTATAACAAAGCTTTCAATATTTAATGAATTGAAAAGTTTTAACAAGTTCACAAAAATTAAGCAAAGATTTTGGGGGAGTTGGATGATAAATTGATAATTCAATATTTTCATCATATTAATATTTGTACTTTGACATACATGATGTATTTTTCAAATTTTAACACATTTAAAAATACATAGCACTTGTCTTTTTTACTCATACAAAAAAATTGGAACGTTCATGCAGAAGTCTAGATGCAAAGTAACTAGTATATACAAGTGCACATTTTTTTTATAACGTTGGCCGCGGACCAATCTGCGCGAGCTGTAGATTATGCGAACTTGACTTTTGCGAGCCAACGAACTCAATATCTCGATCCGCCTAACTTATTTTGACGAGCTTGTAGGTTGACCCGCCGACCACACCCCTACTTATTATAAACAATGTTTAATCAACTTGATAATAGATCTTACTCTTTAACTAAGTGGCATTCATTTAATTCATACAAATTTAAGTATTTAATGCTTTAACAAACTTTTAAATTCTGAAAAATAAAACACGATAGTTTAAGTTGATTAGATGCCTATATAGTACATTATCTGAGAAAAAAAATGCATTTTTAATTCTCCTCCCCAACATCAATGGTGTAGTGTGTTCTCTATCATAGGCATGGGGCCAACAACAATGTTCCTCTACAACCTTCGAAAGCTAATTTTTTTATATCCAAAATTTTGGAGAAAAAAATAGAAATAAGGGTAGACAATTTCTTCTCCTACTAATATTAGAATACACATTGAAAGCAAAACTAAATTAACAAAGAAATATAAGACCCAACTATGAGTGACTTTTTTTTTTTTTCTTTTGGTTTATGTTTAGATAATTAGAATGATGGTGAAACATTGTAGCTCCAATAATGCACAATGGAGTCCCTTTTTTTATAAGATTAAAAAGAAGATGGAATGTTTGGTTAAATAGACATGAACCAAAAAGATTGAATAAATGCATATGGAAGAGACAATCCTCACATGTAACAAAGCTTTGTTTCCTCATTACAAAGCTTTCCCACTTTGGTGTGTCCAAACCCTAAATCCAATCACACCCTCTTCTCCTTATCCTCTTTCTCAAATCACTTTTGCTTCTCCCAATCTTCACTTTCAATAATTGTTTAGATTCTTTCTAAATAATATTTTAAAATATAATTTTAATCTTAATTTACCATGTAAAATTTATGTCTTCTGAAATTTACATTCATGTATTATAATTTCATTTTATGTTTAATCAATGTAAATTTATATGTTAGGGTAGTTAAGGATAGTTTCTCAAATTATGTATAATTATATTTAGCTTAATTAAACATGAAGAAATTGGGAGTCACAATATCTTACATATTATCTTTTGCACTTTTAGTTTTTAGATAAATAAAAAGATTCCAATTATTTGTATTTTATTTAAACACATCTTTTTTATAAAACTCTTGTTTTTTTTATTAATGTTTATTTTTATCATTGTTATATTTATCCTTTTGTTTTATATATTTACAACAAGCACAATTTGAATATTTAATTGATCTTTTTAATTTTTGTAAATTTAATTTTGTGTAATTAAGTTTCGGATCTAGATTTGATTATTTCAATTGAGTTTTTATTGAATATTCAACAATTTTATATTTTTCAATGAAGCTCTAATCATTTAATTTTTTCACTAATTTAATAACGTGATTATTATTTTGTATTGTAATTTTGCTTACTTGTCTTCGTTTCTCAAGAGATATAAAATTTTATAATTAATATAAAAAATACTGAGATTAATGAAAAATGATAAATAATTTTATTGTATTCAATAAAAAAATATTAGATAACTAGAATGGTTTCATCTCGGTAAAAAAGATTGAATATTTTCACTTTGAATATCTATACAAAAAATTAATTATTTTTCTATTGATTAAAAATAGTAGTTAGTTGATTTAATATTTCTATCCTATATATAATAAGAGTAAAGATATAATTTTTCTTTAAAATAATATAATAGTGTCATTTAGGAATTATTATTTTTATTTAATTTCACTAAATACTAGTTTTTTTTACACTAGAATACACAAAAGGTGAAAATTAGTTAGATAACAAATAAAAATTCTATATACTTGTGATTACTAAATATTAAAGAAAAAAAACTCGAATGGGCCATGTTTAGAACCCAGTTATATAACTTGTCTGTTCTGACAAAAGCAAGATGGGCCATTCAATTTCCTTGGAATTAAAGGTAGAGTTCCTTCAAAAGGGGTTTATTCATAAAATTAGGTTAATATGTACACATTAGGGTAGGACCCACTTGTCACCTTCTTGTATTTTTCTACTTTGTCAATGATGAAGCAAAACCATGATTGGTGTTCACCCACACCATTAATGGGTTTGGAATATGTTTACCAATTTCTTAATTTAAAAATTTCAAGATAATATCAATTATTTATTTTACAATTCTTACATCATTAAAATTTATTGGATTAAATATGTTTTTTATCCTTTAACTTTCGGTGGAAATTAAAAATAATTCATCATTGAAACTTTAGACTAATTTAGTCCCTCAATTTTAGAAATACGTGTATTTAGTCTTTTTAACCCGTTTTTTTTTAAGTTTATTTGACTTTTAAACGCATTTTATGATAATATTTGAGTTATTTACCTTGTTTAACTCATTTTTGTTTCAATATTTACTTAGAAACGCATCTAAACGTCAAATAAACTTAACAAAATCTGGTTAAAATAACTAAATTCACCCATTTATTAAAGATGAGAGACTAAATTGGTCTCGAAGAGAGACTGATTTAAATTTTTATTAAAAATTAAGGGACCAAAAACATATTTAACACAATTTATTAGAACAAATTCTCATGATGTTTTTTTTTTTTTAATTTTGAGATAGGTTCTTCAAAGATATATAACATATTCTTAACTAAAACTAGATATGGATTCTTCAATTATACTCAAATTTGACCATAATCACCGAATTTTCAACAATTCAATTGCAAAGAGTTACTTGTTTGTGCAATATTCCTTGCTTAATACTACAAAATTGAAAAAAGATTTAATAAATAGCTTGAGTAGTGGTTAGTTAATGGTGCAATTCAACCTTCTCTTGCTACCATTCCAACCATAGAAAATGTGTCATAATGGATGCAAACTAGGTTTCCAATATCATTAGTACAGGGTTAATATTCTTCCATTACAATGCACTCTTCCTTAAAAAAAAAAACAAATAAAAATAAAATAAAATGCTATGTGCTATTCTTAATGGGTCATGTGAGAGGGAAATGTTAGGTTATTTAATATGGACATTAGCCTTTATAATTCTCAATGACTTTGACCAATCATAAATCGGTTTAAGCTTAGAAAAAGAAAGATATGAATATATTGATGATGGTTGGTTTTCTCTTTCTTTGTCAAATATGAAGTTTTTGGCATATTCCTAAAGTCTTAATAATATTAATAGAAAGTTTTCCCCCACTTGCCCTTAATATCCCCACAAACTATTTTCTTAATCTTAATTACTTATTATCATGGAAAAACAATCAATAATGATCAAATAATTGAAGAAAATTGTAGAAAACTAAAGAAACTAGGTACCCATTTGCACATATTTAAGAGTTGTTAAAGCATGGTTTATAAGTAGTTAGAGATTATTACACAATAAAAAAATTTATCATTACCATAACATCTTATTTATTAGTTAAAAATATTGTCATTTAATGGATAATTCATCATAAAATATAAGTTTAAATTTATATAAATTTTTTAATTATTTTTTAACTCAAAACCTTAAAATAATAAATTTTTAATAAAATACTAAACTTTTTAATTTTTAGTTATTTGAACTCGTACATAAATTTTTTACATTCAAATTCTATTATGATTAAACCCAACTAAGCATTATAGTAGATAATTTAAAATTTAGCTTAATAAATTGAAGGCTTGGGATGAAATAATTATTGTTTGTATCCTTTGATAATTGAATTGTTATATATTAAAATCATGAAACTAAGTAGATCATGTTGGTGACATGAGATTGTGCTTGGTAGTGGCAATTATTCATAATATTTTTTTAAATGACACCATTTTTCTATGTTTATGATGGAATGAAAATGAAATATTAATTATTAGGAATATAATGGCGAAAGAAAGTGACAAAAAAAGATGTTTTTGGAGGCTACACATGGAGTTAATCTCCATTTTTCTAAGGTGTGTTTTTTTCTGAGGTTAATCTTTATTTTAAAAAATATAAAAATGAATTAAAATGTGATTTTATGAATGAAATAAAATATAATTTACTATATATACAATTATATAAAATCATTTTGAAAAAAGTTTGATAGAGAACACTGTAACAAAGTAGTTGCAGTAAACCTAACAATGTCATAATTGTTGACATGACTTTTGTGAAAACTTGAAGACACAAAGCTTCTTCATTGGTGGAAAATGTTGACCAAATTAAAAACCCATGTTTCTTTATTTCTGTGAATAACTTTTTAAGTTAAGAATTAAAAATAAGATTTACTTGATATAAAATTTAAAAAATAATTGCAAAAATTCCATTTTATTTAAAACATAACTAAATTTAACAAATGGACAAAAAGAAAAATTGTGATAGGGCACATTCCCACACGACAAAGCAGTGCTGACGTGTCAGTTGTTGGAACATGAGTTTGTCTCACGTGTCAGAGGTGTCTGTAGAATGAAGAGGATCCAGCTGGCAATGACAAGTGGGTCCTAAAACAGAGACTATTATAATAATAATAATAATTCTACCTATTTTGAATATTAAAAATCTCACATTTAGAATTATTTCTCATTATTTTTCACAAATCTGAAAAAAAGTATGAATTTTACTTTCACATGGAAAATACCTAAAATAAAAAAAAAATTTAGATTTGCTTCTATATAAACTGTTAGGATAAAATTGAAAGGCTAAATTTAAATACAAAAGAGTTAAGATAAATATAAAATTTTGTAAATTAGAAGGAATAATACATAAAATAATTTTTTTGATAGTTTTTTTTTTTAGCAAACTATCTCAAATATGTTCATAATATAATATAAAAAGTGTTTGTAATTACTTTTCAATTTGTGGTAAGAATAAACATTGTGGAAGTTACCAATAAATATTCAATGATACCTTTCTTACTTTTTGATTCATTCTTCCATGGCAGCTGGCTTAAGCCATGAAAAAAATGCACACACACTTCAATGTATATCTATTTTTTATGCATTTATAGAGACTGTTGCCAAACCCTAACCCTAATATTCCATATTCTATCATGATCTTTTTTCTATTACCCTTTTTCACACTTCAAGAAATTTTCTATTCCATCATGTGTTTCAAATTTCAATTTCTTACTATTCCATCTATTCACTATCTGCTGGTGTGAGCTGTACTTGGCAAAACCCTTTTTTTAATGTCATGTTGATATTAAATATTTCTTAATTTCTTATTCTTTTTTAAAGATTTAGTGACCATTTTTAATAAAATTTCTCTTTTTAATAACCTTCTCATTCTTGCATCTCAAAGATGGAAGATTTGGATAGTATTTAGGAGGACTTATAGGAAGAAAAAAAAGAAAAATAATACTATATTACACTATCTAGAAAAAGAAAAAAAAAGAAAACAATAAGATAAGATCTAGTATATATTTCACCATGTGAAAATACCTAAATTATACATGTTGATTAATGTGATAATATTTGTAAGAGAGGAGTTAAATTTAGTGAAGAAGTTACTCATTTATAATATTAATGAATCTATATTTAATGCTTATCTAGGTTGCTTTCAATTTTGAATATTATTTTTTTATTCAAACTTTTAATATTGATTTTTATTTATTTATTAAAAGAAAACTAGATCCTTGTATAAGTAAAAAAAAAAAACAAATTGTTAGACTTATTTAACAATTATTTGGCTATCTAAAAAGTATAGTGTGAAAAAAGATTTTAAAAGCACAATTAACTTAATTAATATACATTTGTAGAAATGTTTATTATTTTAGTATTTGAATAGAAATAATTAAAGAACATGCATTTAAATAAATATTTAGTATTTGTTAAGGCAATAAAATTAAACAATCTTGTTCAAAACACATCATGAGCAAACAAAACAATCTTGTCCAAACTCAAAACCGCAGCGACTTTTTGATTTACGCGTTGCCTTTGGTCGTCAGACAAACTCGGTGTTCCCGCCGCCTCTTCTCTCTCCTCCATAGTTTCTCTCTCTAGAAAATAATTGAAATAGAAAAAGCCATTTTAGCCATTAACAAACAACACATCACAACAAGGCTATTATAAAAACTCACCAATCAAAGAAGCATTGAATCTTGAAGAAGAAAGCCATGGCAAAGTCCAAGAACAATGCCAAGAAGTTGTCTTACATTTCAGTCCCTTCTCAGATCATCAACTCCATATCTTCCTCTTCTCTTCAATCTTTGCTAGAATCTCCCAAGAAATGTGCAAGACATTCAAAATTCTTCAGCTTTTTCAAGTGGGGTAGGCCAAGATTGTTCCTTTTCATTCTCTCTCTCCTCGCCTTCTTCACCATGCTCAAGCTGGGCTTCAATCTGGCCACCCCATTTTCTCCTTTCCCCTGTGCAACCTCAGTAGGCTTCTCAAAATCCCTCCCCGGAGGAGTAGTTTTATCACGGAAGAGTGGTGTTTTGGATGGTGGCGATGACACTGTTTCTGAGCCTCTGATTACCAGTGTGCAGTTACATGCACAGGTTCCGAGAGGGGTGGAAACTGGTGAAGAGATTGAAAAGAGTGAGTTTTGGGAGCAGCCAGATGGGTTAGGGTACAAACCTTGCTTAGGTTTCAGCCGGGAGTATAGGAGGCAGAGTGAGGGAGTTGTGAAGAACCGGAGGAGGTACCTCATGGTGGTGGTTTCTGGAGGGATGAATCAGCAGAGGAATCAGATTGTTGATGCCGTTGTCATTGCTAGGATTCTTGGGGCTGCTTTGGTTGTTCCTATATTGCAAGTCAATGTCATTTGGGAAGATGAAAGGTAAAAAGATATACAGATTCTTGTTCTGGTCTCTTTCTTGATTGATCTTTCATGTTAAATGAAGAGTTGATTATCATTTTTGGATTAGATTTTAATGATGACCACAAAGCATAAGTGCAGTTTCAATCTAGTTTTTGATACTGGTTTAATTTCTTTCCTTATTTGGAAATGTCACAAGAGAGTCTTTTTCCTTACCTGAGGTTTGTTTCCATTTTGCAGTGAATTTGCTGATATATTTGATTTGGAGCACTTCAAGAGTGTTCTTGCCAATGATGTGAGGGTGGTTTCAGCTTTGCCATCAACACATCTAATGACAAGGCCAGTGGAGGGAAGCCCTCCTCCTCATGCCACTCCCAGTTGGATTCGGTCACACTATCTCAGAAGAGTAAGTTTGTTTTATCTCCACTTTTGTTCATTTCTGTGGATATCACTAAAATTTCTGATAGAAATATAACTGTTGCAGTGTTATACACAAGTGTTGTTGTCCTTGTTGAACAAGAGTTTATCATTTCTATGCTTTTACTCAAATGTGTTCTTGTTGAACAAGAGTTTAACATGATTCTTGTTGTCCTATGCAGTTCAACAGAGAAGGTGTCTTGCTTTTACGTGGACTGGATTCGAGGCTGTCAAAGGATCTTCCTCCTGATCTTCAGAAGCTTAGATGCAAGGTATGAAAAAGTCTATGTTCTCATGATAAAGAGGGATAGACAATTTGGAACTTCCTTTATACCTTATATGCATGTTTGGATATAAAGATGAAAGTGGCATTTGGTAGTTTCTCTAGAGAAAAACATTCTGAATGTTGTCACTTGTTTTTCAGGTTGCTTTTGATGCATTGAGGTTTGCAAAGCCTGTTCAGGAACTTGGTAACAACATTGCTGAGAGAATGAAAAGCAAGGGACCTTACCTTGCTCTTCATCTACGGATGGAAAAGGATGTCTGGGTGAGAACTGGTTGTCTACCTGGTTTGAGTCCCGAGTATGATGAGATTGTAAAAACTGAGAGGATAAATAGGCCTGAGCTCTTAACTGCAAAATCAAACATGACATACCATGAAAGGAAGCTGGCTGGTCTCTGTCCCTTAAATGCTGTCGAGGTTACCAGGTAGATATAAATAATCCTTCATTTGATTTTTTTCTACCATGATAAGCTTTTATCAGTTATTAATCTCTGTCAACAAAAGTGACTAGTGTGACCTTAATCCTTGTTCAAGTAGGATTTAGGTGTCTTCAAAGTGTTAGTGTGTGAAGCTTTTCTGATCCTTTTTTCTCCTTATAGGCTGCTTAAAGCTCTAGGAGCTCCAAAAAGTGCAAGAATTTACTGGGCTGGAGGACAACCATTAGGTGGTAAAGAGGCACTGCAACCACTAATCAATGAGTTTCAAAATCTTTACAGCAAGGAAGATCTTGCATTACCTGAAGAACTAGAACCATTTGCAAATAAAGCTTCCCTAATGGCTGCCATAGATTACATAGTCTCTGAGAAGAGTGATGTTTTCATGCCATCTCATGGAGGAAATATGGGCCATGCAATTCAGGTATTGTAAGACTATAACAAGCATTTCTTTAGCTAGAATAAGTTTGGCTAAACCTTTTTAGAAGCATTCATTGGAGACAAATTTAAAAGGAAAAAACTTCTCTAGAAGATAGAAATAGCTTATGGAGAAATTTACTCAATCAGTCCCCTAGTTGGATTCCTGGTTCAAAGAGCTTCTACTTTAAGAAAGTTCTATATATGGTTGTTTTGTTTGCATTATATATATTACAACAATGTGACAGCTTCTAATTTTTGAAACTTTTATGTTATTTCAGGGTCACAGGGCTTATGCAGGTCACAAGAAATATATAACACCAAACAAAAGACATATGCTACCCTATTTTCTGAACTCTTCCCTCCCTGAAGAAGAGTTCAACAGAATCATCAAGGAACTGCATCAAGACTCATTAGGTCAGCCAGAACTCAGGACTAGCAAGGCTGCAAGAGATGTCACTAAATATCCTATTCCTGAGTGCATGTGCAATGACTCATAACATCATTCATCCTAGTTAATTGCACATATCATACCAAGCTTTTGGTACAAATGGATGCACAAACATGAAAGGAAGCTGGTTTTGACAATCAGTATGATTTTGAGGTCAGTTCCATGGGAACCACAGTTCTTGATAGCATCATCTTGAGAGGCATGAAGTGAAGCATGCATGTCCCTGTAGGTTTTCCTCACATTATTCATTAAATACACAGAATATGTATTCAACTATGTGAGGCAATGTAGATTTTCATCAGTTGATAATAGGCTCAATCAGTGCATAGAACAGATCATTCTTTGATTCTTTATAGAGTTTGTATAGTACATTCCCAATTCTTTGTAGTACATATCAGTATAAATTCCCAGTTTTGGATGGATTTATTTGCTCTTTCTAGATCACCTTATGCAAGAAACTGAACCAGTGATTGAATAATTGAACAGGGTCTTGTGTGTTAACCATAAAAAAATTAGCACTCCATTTATTACCACCATACCATGTTTGTGTTTGTTTCCCTTTCAAAGCATAACAAAGGTTAAAGATTTGGCTTATATCAGATCAGGTTTAATTTAATATTCAGTTTATGGCACACTTGCAATTTCTGAGAACATAAAACCTTGTATATGTATTATTACCAGATTGAGATTGGTGGGGATGACATTTATCTGGTAAATGTATCAATCAAGGTATTAATTAAATAAATCAATTGTTATCCAGGAATAAGACAAAATTTCTTTGATATTATTATTATCTGAAGCAGAAGGTTATCAGTTTGATTTATTCTAAAGATAGGATTAGGGTGCCATTTGGAACCATTATCCTCAGAAATAGGATATTGATGTGAACTACATTAAATAACATCAAATTAGGTTATCTGTCTTTGTTCCTAGAATTGTCAAATTTCAAAGAATCTGGGTCAAAACCATTGTAATTATGCAGCTAATTTCACTAGAACTTTTCATTAATGTTATCAATTTTTTAAAGAAAAAAATATATTTTAACTGAGATTAATTGATTTTTGAAACTGAAATGAAATTAATTATTTTGAAATGTATTTTGAGTGTGAGAATAAGAACAAAAGCAGTGACAGAGATTCAGAATGTACAGCTGTTAGTGGCAAAAAGCTGTGATCGATGAGAACCAGCTGTTCCCCTTGAGATAGGAGATTGGAGGATAGAGTCTACATTTAATTCATACTTATTTATTATGTTTTAATTAAACAAAGATTACTCATACTCTTTTTAAAATCTTATTTTGCATTATTTCAATACTAAAACATATTTGCTAATATACAAAAAAATAGAAAATGCATATTTATACTGTTATCTTATCATTAATTTAAATTATAACTTCAACTTTTAAATTTTTAGTATCAAAAAATTTTCTTAAAATCAAAGGACCTGACCTGAGATATTGTTTATTTTAAAACACAGTTTTCCATTAAAAAACAATATACCATTTCTGTTTCTTTTTAGACAGCTTTTTCTTTCTTTTTATTTTTTAAATGCTTCTTTATTATTTTAGTTCAATGTTACAAATGTATTAAAAACAAAATTATATATATTTATTCAGTTTTAAAATGTTTACTAAACTCAACAAAATTATATACTTCCGTTAATTAAGTATTGCAAATAAGATATTACAAAAAATATATCTTGAATCAGTTAACTGTTGCAAATAAGCTATTATAATAAATTTTACTTTTAAGATATGTATATATTATTCCATGATTTACATAGTTAAGTTAATAAATAGATTTACTTATATATACTTTTAAATTAGTTATTTAAATCAATATTTCAATTTCTATTTTTTTTCATTAAAAGAAATCATATTTTTTTTAAAAAAAATACTATAATACTTCAAATATATAATTGGAATATGCCATTTTATTAACAATCATTTCACAACTTAACTTAATATGTCATTCTATATATTAAATAATTAACTTAATAAAATTATTTAGATCATTACAATATTTAATAAATTATTAAAATATTAATAATTTCAATTAATATACTATTTATTTTTCATTTCAGAAATATTTTATTTTTATATATTTTCTAAATACTTCTTTATTATTTACTTCAACGTCACAAAATAATAAGAACAAAATTAAATCTATTCATTCAATTTTAAAATATTTACTACACTCATTATAAATAAATAAATAAATATATATATATATATATATATATATATATAGTTTTTTTCCATCAATTAACTATCGCAAATAAGATATTACAATGAAATTAATTTCTTAAATATGTATATATTATTTCATATTTTATATAACTAAGTTAATAAATAGGTTTAATTTTAAATGTACTTAAATTATTAATTTAAATCAATATTTAAACTTATTTTTTTTATCAAATAAATTTCTTACAATCAGTCATCTTAAAATGTAGTTTATTTTAAAGCACAAAGTTTCTTTACGAATATCATATTTTAAAAACAATGCTATACTTAAAATATATATAATTATAACATGTCACTATAATCATTTACAACTTAATTTAATTTGCTATTCTAAATATTATATAATTAAATTAATCAAACTATTTAAATTATTACAACATTTAATCAAGTAGTAAAATGTTAATAATGTTACTTAAATTCTTTTCATTTAGGAAAAAGTTTTTCTTTTGTTAATCGTTTTCTTAACTAATAATCGTTTTCTTTTGTTAATTGTTAATAATCGTTTTCTTTTGTTAAACTTCAAATATCACCTTAACTATTTTAATCATTAAAATTTTAATTTGAAATAGCTTTTCAAAATTTATTTTTTCTAAAAAAACTGAAAAACAACTACAGAATTTAGTGTTTCGAAAATCAAATTCCAACTTCCATTTTAGTTTACTTTGTAGTCATCATCATAAACTAAAATAATAGTTAGAATTTGATAAACACTATTATACATGAAGTGATTGATAATCTATCGCAACCTGACTTGTTTAACAACTCACATTCTAGCGATGTGGGACTTCAAGGCACCGATTGTTATTCTGAAGTAACACTGATATATTATTACTAAAGCAGGAAACGAAGAAACTGCAAACTGTGTGTAACTATGTATAACAACAACAACTATGTATTACAAGAACCGAAAACTTTGCAAAACAAGATCACAGTAAACTATCTGTTCTAGCTGGGAGCCTCTTGAAGAAATTGCTTGGCACCGAAGGCATCTTGCTCCTAAACCTTGGATGTCTCAAAAAGTACAAGCCTGAAACCAGAGCCACCACTCTGAATGGTGTTGCATAGAGAATCACAGCAGCACAGAAGCTGAACACTACAAAGAGGCTTGTTGCTCTGGGGTCTCTCCAACTCAGCAGAGACTGAACCCTCTCCCCTTGTGTGGCTATGTCCCCAACAACTGTCTGAATCCTACCTGCCACAGTTCTAAGCCTGTCATACCTCATTCTCACAACATCTTGTGATCTTGAACTTGGAAATGTGTCAAACTCTTCATCTAGTTCATCAGGATGAACAGCTTCAGCCCAGGAGAGTTTAGGATCCATTTGGGGAGGCTGTCTTGGCCTGAACCTGTAGTTCCACAGACCAATCAGGAACATGTATAGAAACACAGTTGGTAGGATCAATTCCGGGTACCATATCAGTATAAGGAAGAGAATGTGAACTAGGATTGATGTAACATGGTTCTTCCACAGGCAAACATCACTGAACCACTTTCCCATTGTGATCATACCAGAGAAAAGTGACATGATGCGGAAGAAATTCGCCTTGCTTCTTCTCATGCTCCACATATGGGAATCAACATCCAGCATGTACTCCACCACCTCTTTCCTCAGTGGTGGTTCGGCTCTGCCAAGCCTTGCAGCCACAATGTTCATTGCTTGGTACCTTAAGTTGTCTATTTGGTTAACTGTGAAAGGGTGCAAGTAGTGAATCTTTGGAAGCAAAGGTTGGCCATAGATGTGAACTATGTTAGCTAATGAGAGTGCTGTGAACCTCACTGATAACTGAAGCTCTCCCATCTTCTTAACCCCATGTGGGTGTAGAACAAGAAGAGGGTGAGAATTGGTGTAGATTCTATTAGCTTCAAGTGTTGATAGCCTTATTCTTACCTTTCCAATACGAGAATCTCTACCTGTATCTTTTTCTCCACCTAAATGGCAGTTGTCAAAAACTCCCAATGTTATCACAGTGCAAGGATCATAAACCTCCCATGTGTATTGCTCATTCCATTTAGGACTGAAAGTGTCAAGCAGTGTTCTTGTTCTGACCCATTTCTGACCATACTTGGCAACACAGTATGCATCAGTGCTGCCTCTTCCATCCCTCATCTTCATTGGGAGAAGCCCTTGAGCTCCTAAGATGCCTACTTCGAGTATCCCAATTGGTTGCTTCCATAGTTGTCTCGCTGTTGGTCTCTGATCACTGCTATACAAAGTGGACTCATCAAGAACATGGTATCCACCTTCAAGGCAAATTCTCATGTGAATCCTGCTTGAAAACTTGAGCTCATTTCTTCTATCACCTTCTATCATTCCAAAGCCAAATTTCTCCAGACTGAACCAGCGGGAATGAACAGGCCTTTGGTCTAAACGCTTCTCAAAGAGGGTCATTGGTAGGCTTATCTTCCCAAGTACCTCATCTTTTGAAGGGTGCACACGATCCTCCACAGTGATTGTTAACTGCTCCTCAAATGGCTCACAGGCTACAAAAATCAAATCTTCATTCCAAAATGGGGTGGTTGTTCTTGTGGGGCATATCTTGGTTGTTAGTACTTGGCACCCCACTTGAGCTTTCACAAAAACCTCAGGTAATCTGTTTCTGTCACCCGGTATTACATCTTGAGCTTCAATCACATTCACTCTGAGATACCACAGTTTTGGTGACATGTAAACCTTTGATCTGATGTTGAAAACACCCTCTCCATAGACAGTGGCAGCATCAGAATGCCAAGCATCTGAGAAAGCCTCATCAGCTTGTGTTCCCATCCAAACTGCAAGCATGATGTCACCCCTCACCTTGCCTTCTTCGCGCCAGTCCTCAAGCCGATACCACTGAGGAGCCAGTGGACTATCTGGTGGAACTCTTGTTGGAACCTCATTGAGGTCAAAAACCACCCTTCCAAGATACTCATCTCTCCCCATCATTGCTTTATCTTTCACAAAGACTTCTAAAACAGAAGACTGAATGCGGTCTTTGGAGAAAGCAAACACTTGGTTCCACTCCGGGTTCAGTTTCCTATCGAAGTGCTTTGTTCTTCCCCTGTAGTTCCCCAGCTTCACTTCCACATAAGGATCACAGCTTGAGGTGATGGTGCTTGGAGGAAGATCTTTGGCCTTCACCACACGAACATACAGATAATACATCTGCTCAACAAGGTCAAATGTACTAGTGAATCTGTCACCACCACCACCACTCATCCACCCTCTTCTGCCATAAGCTCCACCACTTGGCCACCTTTCTCCGTGACGTGCGTTGGTGTCACTGAGATTGTAGTTTTCATCATGGCTAGTATGGACTTGGGGTTGGGGTTGGGGTTGGGGTTGGGGTTGGGGTTGGGGTTGGGGACTAACTTGGTGTGTGGTGAGTGGAGTATTCTGAGGTTGTCTCTCTACTAATATTCTTGGCTGTTGTGGATTGGTTCCCATGAGGTTGTAGGCCTCATCATGGCTAGCATGGACTTGTGGATTAAAGGGTCCTCGCGTTCGTCTCTTGATTGAAATTCTTGGCTTCTGGTTGGTGTCATTGTGATTGTAGCCTTCACCATGGCTTGGTTGGATTTGTGGATTCATTGTGAAAGGAGTACCTTGTGCTTGAGGTCGCCTCTTTATTGAAATCCTAGGCTGTGGATTGGTGTCATTGTGGTTATAGTTTTCATGATGATGACTAGATTGGACTTGAGGATCAACTGAATGCATGGCAGATGAAGTACCTGGTGGTCTTCTCTGTACTGAAATCGTCTGCGGCTGAAGAACTTGATGCTTGTCTAGTTGTTGAGTTGTCTCTGGCACAGCTTCTCTGCTTTCTTTCTTTAGCTCTGGATCGATATCAACACCACTAGACCGAACCTGTGCACCAGAATATACTTCTGCTTCTTCTATACTTGATTTTGGGGTGTCAAATGCTGGAAGATCTTCAATGGAATCAGCTTCTGATGTTGTTCTGTGTGAAGGAGTAATAGGAGGAGGAGGAAGGGTAGTACTAGTTGTTGATTCTGGTGCTTGGAGTGGAGTAGAAGGTGGGAGTTTTTCTAGTTCTGAAGAGAAAACAAGAGGTTTTGGTTTGGAGTTTGTGGAGTCTGATGCAATGTATATTTTAAGTCCAATCTCACCCTTAACTGGTGACAGAAACCATTTCTTTTCAAGTGGGAAAATCTGATACACTTCTTCACCTTCCTTGACAATGTTGGAGCAAGGAATTCTCACCCTTCCAAGGAAGTTTCTACCTGGGGTAACTCTCCTCTCGTTGTAGACAGATATTTCAATGGTTTGGCGATGGTAAGGTTTTGTTGCATCCAAATGGAAGAGTAGTTTTTGGTTCCATGTGGGGTTAAGGTTCTTTGGGACAGTTCTGGTTCTGCTAAGCTGGTTTTCAAAGTCTACTTCCACAAAGGGACTGGCTGATCCTTCACCATCTTTTGGCATAAGATCATGAGCATTAATAACCTCCACAACCAGTTTCATGTCCCTTTTTCTTTCTAGCCTCACTCCACAAGTAGTTGCAGCTAGGTGGCTTGCCAAAGTAGCAGGAAATTCGATTCTGAACCAGAGAAGTTCTACTTGTTAAGAATGCAAAAGTTCTTGCTATGCAAAGTAACCAGTTTCTTGCAAAAGAAAACAACAGAGTTATGTTATGGTTCTTTCACTTTCCTGCTTCTCACAAGTTCTTGCTTCACTTTTGGTTAAGCAAGGAATAATTTCATTGAGAAGCTGCATGAGAAAGCAGAAAAGAATGAGAAAGCTTCTGATTGATCTAACTTAAAGCCAGGATCATTCTTCTGGTCTGAAGGTTCTTGTAATTCTATGCTAGTTCTTCAACAATATAATCACTACTTCAAATTTTACTACACAAATTTTGTGTGTGTATTATTTATCATGATGTTGTTACATATTTAATGGATTGGTGAAATGCATGAAATTTTTAAAATGTAACGGTTAAAAGTATAAAATATGAACTGTGTATGTAATTTTAACATCACTGTTTAATGAGACAACAATGAAAATTTGTATGATTCTTAACTTACTGATAAAGCAAAAGATGAATCTGAACTTTCTGTGTGTGAGTGTATTAGTTACTTGGTTACTGTGTATGGAATTTTGAGGATAATTGCTTTCTTGAATGTGCAGCAATGTCTAAGTGAAGAAAAAGTGAAGAAAAGTAGCAGAAAAGGCATAGCTGAAGCTGCAAGAAAACAAAGGATAATTACTATGATACTTTTCTTGTGCTTCATTCTCCTTCTCTTTTTAAAAGATTGAGTACTATAAATTATAATGGTATTTGAGGAGTGTTAATTAAGAATAAATTTTTAACACACTTTTTTTCATTGTTGAAATTTGTGATTCTATATTCCATGCAAGTTTTACGTGGAAAAATCAAGGAAGTAATAATTAGTCAAAATAATTAATTACTCCAGTCTTCTAAATAAAGCTAGAACAAAAGAAAATAATTTAGAAGTGGGTACTTATCTAATGATAATCGGAAAAAATGAGTAATTTCTTAAATTGAAATAAATATTTTATTATTTTTCGTATTTGTAATAATTGTTTAATGTTTTTTTCTCATTTTTTTATTCAATATTTAATATTTATTAAGAAGAATGAATGTGTCCTTTTTATTAAATTAACATTACATCAACGTGATGATGACTTGATAAATATCTACCAAAATACCATCTTTAAGGAATCATATTTATTATTTTTAATTATTATTTGATTTTTTTTTAAAATGTTAAAAAATTACTATATTTAAATATTTTCATAATTTTTAAACATGATTGTGAAAAATATTATAATTTTAGATAAATAAATATATTTTGATTATTGGTTAAACTAATAATCTTAATAATGATGAATTACTTAAAATATATTATACCTATATTTATATATAAAAAAATATTTGCCTTTTTTTTGAACATATTTTAATTTTATCTTTTAAGTAATTTTTATTTTAAATTAAAATAATTACATTTTTATTTTTATTTCTTTAAATCACGACATTAATTTAACTTTAATTATTTTATAATTTAAAATAATTATTTCACTATTTTATTTTTTTAATAATTACCTTTTTCAAATTCAAAGAATTATTTATAATAAAATAATTAATAATAAAAAATTGGATAAATTGTTCATTTTTATACTTATTTTAATAGAATTATTTTATAATTTAATAAATCCCCAGCCAAACACTTGTACGGTCAGGAACCACACAGTCACAAGAGTTCCATCAACTTAGGAGCCGTTGGTCTTGTCAGTTCTGTTCATCTCCCCTCTCTTCCTGCTCTTACCAGAACCTTCCACATCAAATCCCTCAATTTAGGGTTTATCTAGGGTTTAATTCCCCCAATTCCCAAAACCCCTTTTGATTGGCCTTCTTAGTTTCTCCCTCTCATTATCCAAATGGTTCGCTCACATGGCGTCACTCTCATTAATCGCCTTGCTCGTCGATCTTCCTGTGGTGCCAACAATTCTGTACGCATCTTTTCAAATTCATTTTCTGGGTGCTTCTATGAAATATGGTCTTCCAATTGTGATGGAAATTCTCATTTGCAGGTTTATCAAGCAGTGTTCCAAAGGGGTTATAGGACACTGAACTCTGGGCCTTTCAATCCATCCAGAGTTACTGGTACTTTTGCATCTAATGGTGTGTGTTAAATAAACTCTTTTATTTTATTTATTTCCCTTTTCATTGTGTAACTGTTTGGGAAACTAAGCAAATTGTGAATTTTTGTCTAGTTTCAAATTTTTCATTTTTGGTTATGTTATTTGGTTATATGGTTATTTGATTTTATGTAAGTTCATAAATTGCTTAATGAATTGAATACAGGTCCATATCTTGTTTTGTTGTAATGTTGAGTCTAATTTAAGTGTTACATACTTTTCAATTGTTGTTTATGCTCACCTGCTCCTCTTTATCCGTTTGCAGTTGGAGGTGGGGTTAATTTGAAGAAATGGTTACTATTGGGCTCTGCAAATAAATATTGGGAGGCATCTAGATTAATTCATGGCTCAGGTATAAATTTTAAAATTGTACATCATATACTTTGACTTGATTTTTGCTATTACAGAAGGAGTTTCAAGTTTGTTTACCTTTCACTCAATTCAGTACTCTCTTTGCTTCCGAATGCATACTTGTTAGTTGTCTCATGCATGTTGGTGACCAGTTTGTTTTCCCCAAATTCTATTACAGCATTTTTGGCAAGAGACTATTATGATATTCTTGGTGTGAGTAAGAACGCAAGTTCTTCCGAAATAAAGAAAGCTTACTATGGGGTAAGTTTTCCCTTGCCATTGTCAATACCCATGACTTTATGTACTGAAATATTTGGAATTTTGTTATCTTATCCATTTCATGGTTAAACTTTATCAATTTGTTGATGATTTGTTTGGATGACGAATAAAATAGATAGGTAAGAAATACGATGGTAGAATAGAAAAAAATAGATAGTTGTCTGACCCACTTCCTAGTTACACATGCGAAGTAATCTTAGGTGAAATGAAGAGGAAGAATCTTGGTGGTGGAGTGGAGTGGATGAGGAAGAGATTGGTAAATTTTTTCAACGATAGATTAGAATTTGTAATATGGAAGGGTTAGAAACTTGAGGTTGAGAAAATTTTGGCTTACTAGAACAAAATTTCAGTTTGAGCTGTATTGACGCTTGAACATGTGTAAACAATTATGAGATTTACAGAAATGTATGAATGGAGGATGAATATTTTGGTTCTGATATGTACGAACAAGTGAGATATTCAAAACTGTACACCTTACAAAGAGATAAAACTTATGAGGCACTATGAAATAAAGGGAAAATAGTGTTTCATTAAAAAAGAGACTTGGATTGTGGTGAATCAATTTGCATTTTTGTTAAGATGATCTACAACAAAAGATATTTATCTTCTGCGGAGGCTCATGGAAAGGTATGAAAGTAAAGAAAGGGAATTACATGTTTTTTACTTGGAAAAAGTCTATGATCAAGTGTCATGAGACGTATTGTTTAAGATTTTGGAAAAGAAAGATGTCCATGTTCCTTATATCTGATCTAGGCTGTACAAGACTACTATAATGTGGTAATTACTGGTGCAAGAGTTTGTAAGGACTTTCCTATAAGGAGAGGTCTACATCAATTTACATATTGATCTGTCACACGATAATGAGGCTATTGTTGTTATTTTGTTTTATATGTTTTTCTAATAATCTAAATATGCAATTTTATATTGTGCTTCATAATTGTGAAAGTACTTCAGTTCATCCTTACTTTTCTCTCATCTTTGTACTTTGACATGAAGTCATCAAAAACGATTAGCCAGCATAGGAATTACCTTTCTAAATGATAGTATGTATATTCTTATTTTCTATTAAAGTCTATTCATGCTTTGCAGCTTGCAAAAAGGCTCCATCCAGATACAAACAAAGATGATCCCGAAGCCGAAAAGAAGTTTCAAGAAGTCTCGATAGCATATGAGGTGGATTCTTGCTGCTTTTGTTCTCATTTTTCGTTTGTACCGCCAGAGGTCTATTTGAAATTTTCAAATACTAAATTGGCTCACTGCTTATTTGTTGTCTTTTTTCTTGTGTGGTAGGTTTTAAAGGACGAGGAAAGGCGACAACAGTATGATCAGGTTTAGCATTTCCCCCACTACTTTTTAGTTCTTCTGCTCTCAATTTTTCCGTTACCTATTGTTCATTAAGTTGGGATACATTGTAAGATGAATGAATTTACATGAACTTTAGTGCAATAAGAAGAAGAGGGAATTGGAATATTCAGACAGTGGAATTCTGCTTCATGGAGAATTAGAAAATTGCTTAAGGATACTTACGAAGAAAAAATTGAGGAAAGGAGTGGGTAACATGCACATTTGTGTTGGAATATAATGAATATTCTCTTATCCTTGGTATTTTTTCTTGGTGTACAGTGATGATATTTCTAAAAGAGCTGAGAATGTGGTCATTTGCTGAGTTAATATCTTGTAAAAATCTAAATCTAGACAACATTCATTTTGTAGTGTCTGTACTCACTAGGAAACTTTTGCTTACATTTCCAGTAGTGTTTATGGCTTTAGCATTTCATATTTTGTACCAGTAAAAATTTAGGTTTAGTTCATGGTTTAGTACAACTCATACTTCGTGTGCATGTTTGTTACTTAAATGAGTATTTTCAAATTGTTGAATGGATTATTCATTTGATTCACTTTTAATATAAATATCTAGCTTGGTCATGATGCTTATGTAAACCAACAAAGCACTGGTTTCGGTGGTGGTGAGGGTGGCTTCAATCCCTTCGAGCAGATATTCCGTGATCATGTAAGGACTTGGTAGTTTCTTCCCTTTTTATTTTATTAATGGTGTCTTCTAGGGATACTTCTTTCATTGTTTTGTTGCCCTGCATTGTTGTTGAACTATGTGATTACATTCAAACTTCACAGTAATAAGAAAATGTCATTATTATCTCATTTCAATTGTAAAATCTACACAATAGATTTATTAAGCATTCAGACAAAAATGTATATTATAAAATTTAGTCAAAATTTTCCTTTTAATTGATGGTTGATAATGCATCAGTTTCTTTTATCCTGAAATTTCTAATTTTGTAATTATGTAGTGTTTGATTAAATATAAATGCCTATGGACTTTCATGTGGCATTCATTCCACATTTGAAATCTAATTGTTTTTTTTTTTTCCAATTCTCAATGGTGAACAGGATTTTGTAAAGAGCTTCTTCCATCAGAATATTGGTGGAGAGGATGTGAAGGTTAGTTTTGTTCATATGTAGACACTTCTAAGTATGCTAAGGAGTTGTTTGACCAAAGTCATCTAAATAATTTCTTTTTCATTTTCAGACTTTTGTTGAGCTATCTTTTATGGAAGCTGTACAAGGGTGCACCAAAACTATAACATTTGAAACAGATATGCTTTGTAATTCTTGTGGTACATTTATTAACAAGCTCCAAACAGTTATCTGTCTCTACTATACTGTTTTCATATTGATTTGTATTTTGTCAAGTCAATGCACCTGGAATGAATTTCTCAGCCACAAACCTTTTGCATAATGAACTATTGCAGGTGGGAGTGGTGTTCCTCCTGGTACAAGACCTGAAACTTGTAAGCGATGTAAAGGATCAGGAGTGGTCAGTATTATCTCGAAAATAACTTTCTTTTTATAATTTTTAAGTCAGCAAAGTGTTATTAAATTGATAATTTTGGAAACATTCAGTTATTTGTACAAGCCGGCATATTCAGAATGGAGAGTACCTGTGGTACCTGCAAGGGAACTGGAAAAATTGTATCGGTATGGTGTATATAACCCCTCCTTTTCCTTTGTAGTATTAAGTCTTTTTTCTTTTTTATATTTTTTTTTCATCTTTTGCACTACAGTTTAGACAATATGATGGATGGAGTTTCAATGATAGTGTGATCCACATAACCTTTTTATTCATGTTAATTATATTGTTGCTGCTTGGGAAAATTCTACATCTGAAGTTATCCTTCTACTAGCCCTTTCCCTGCTTTATCCACGTAAGGCTATGATATGATGGTTTTTCATACGGATTACAAAATTGTGATAATATGTTTGTTGTCGATATCAGAATTTCTGCAAGTCTTGCAGGGGTCAGAAGGTTGTCAAAGGAACGAAGTCGGTCAAGTTGGATATTATGCCTGGTAATTGTTATTTAAATTTTTTATAAAATGTTACTGCTAGATACGTAAACATAATAATCATAATAATAACAGCATGCAGTAGAAAAGATACTTAATGTCTGATTAAAGCTGGGAAGCCCTAAATTTTAAATAATTTCATTAAGATACTAAAGTTGAAGAGTTTTACAAATTTTGGTTCAACCTCTGCCAGGACTGACAAAATAATTCATTTTATCTATTATTGGTCTATAGGTAAATCTATCCTATCCATTGCTAACCAAATGGTTTCCTATACATCCATTTAATTTTATATCGATGGGTAATAGTTAATTTGTAATTTTTCAATATCCATAGATTTTATTAAATAAAAAAGTAAAATCCATTGGATAAAAAAAAATTAAAAAATGCTAGCCTCTCTCTTTCACACTCCCCCTCATCTCTATCTCTCTATTTTGTATACTATTTTACAATTTACAAATTGAAGTGCCCAAATTGATACACTTCTATACGTGATATTCATTTGTCATGATATATTAATGGAGTATGGATGCAACATTTGATCAAGGAAATTGATGACAAAAGTCCACTTAAATTATTAAACTCAGTCAACTTCAGTATTTTACATATCTATGGTCTTCTCTGCACCCATAATACCATAAACTTTGGCACTTGTTAATATTGAAATCGTTATACAAACTTGCAGCCTAAATCTCCCTAATGAAAAATTAAAATAGTCAGAATTGGCAATGATATTGTAAACCATCTCATATTGGAGAGGTTCTCCCTGGACCTTGCCATATGATTGATCATTCAAATATGCATCTAGTTCAGCAAGGGATTTCCCTTAATATTTTTTTCTTCCATAACGTAACACAACCGCACAGCGAATCCACTGATCATGAAACCAACTTAGCATTGGGAGAACATACAAATTGTGTAGAAGTAAGAGAGAAAGGAAGAATATTTTAAAATACAATATATAAGTAGAGACATTCTTTACATTACAAGCTGATTTTGTAAGATTAAGTTTAAACCACTGAGAATAATTTTATAAAATATCATTTTTGTGGAGGGATTGGATATCCTTCCATAAATAAATGTTAATGGATGGATTGAATGGACTTTTAGTATTAAATTAATTGAATTTTTAATGCATCAGTGGACCATATTCATCCAATGTGTTATAATCCATCCATGTGCCAACTCTAATCTACTCCTTGCTATATGTATGCACATCCCTTCTCTTATTTCTTAATATATTGAGTAATTTTGTTTTTAACATTTCAGGGATAGACACCAATGAGACCATAAAGGTTTTCGGAGGCGGTGGAGCAGATCCTGATAGAGATCATCATGGTGATCTCTATGTTACTATCAAGGTAATTAATTCAATAGCTTGGAAGTTGGAAGTCGCTTTTTAAATTGTTAATACTTTTAAGATCAGCATTTTTATTTCTGTTTTTCTTTTTTTCAGGTTAGAGAAGACCCTGTTTTTCGCAGAGAAGGATCTGATATTCACGTAGATGCTGTTTTAAGTATCACTCAGGTAATTATCGATCACGAAGAAATTCTCTCAGCAATATTTTGTGCAGTTATCTGGTTAAGCTTTCTCACGATCCACTTGTGTCTGTTTTTAACTGGATGATTTATAATTGTCTGGAAGCAACATAGTTGTTTATACTACATCCACTGAGGCCCCTAAGAGAGTGTGGGCTGACATATGTTTCATTTATGAAAGATAGCAGTAGTAGTGGTGGTGGAAGTTTATTGTCAATATTTTGGATCTCCAACATCTTGTTACATGTTTATGTTGCTTTTAGAGATTTATTGTAATTAAACTAAATACTTGAAATTTGGTATGCACGGGTTTCAGGCGATTTTGGGGGGAACTATTCAAGTCCCGACTCTTACTGGAGAAGTTGTACTTAAGGTTAGTATTATATCACAGTACGTAATTTTATTTCTTATGGCACTTTCAGTAACTGGGGAAGTTTGATTCATGGGTCTTGTTTGGCAGGTTCGCCCAGGCACCCAACCTGGTCAGAAAGTGGTTTTGAAAAAGAAAGGTAAGCAATTTAATACCCTTTTCCGAAATCGGTGAATTTTTGTTAATTTTTTATACAATTTGTCAATTCATTTGGAAATGTATGGACATCATGCTGCATGAATTCTTAAAGGCCTTCTAGTATAAGCCATTAAGCACATTTCTTTCATCATTCTAATCTTTGTTTATTCTTTTAACAGGGATCAAGACAAAAAATTCTTACACATTTGGTGATCAATATGTTCATTTTAATGTCAATATCCCAACGTGAGTGTCTCATTACATATTTTATTGTATCATTTTCAATGTGCTTTGTACTCCGTGTTTAGGTTCTATGATAGATGATGCTTAGCATATAAAACTTCTGTATTTGAAATGTTATTACAGAAACCTGACTCAGAGACAACGAGAGTTGATTGAAGAGTTTGCCAAGGAAGAGCAAGAGGAATTTGATAAACGGAGAAGTGCTTCAGCTTCTGGTTGAAAATATCTGCAGAATCTCCACTATTTGTTTATGGCAAAGTCATGCTCAACTGGGTGGGAACCCACCTGCTATTAGAAATTTTGTAGGAGCATTAAAGTTTTTTTTTTCTTTGTCATCCACATAGTGTATGTAATATTTTTGTCATAAGATCACAATCCAAATTTGAAAGGTTAGTATTTAGAAGATAATTTCCCTTGGGCCTATACATCAATGGAATTGTAGTCAATTTTGTACATATTTTTCTTTTAACAGGTGTGCAAGTCACATACTGTCATTCTTTTTGTACCATAATGGTTAAACTAGCCTTTACTGGGTCTCGGATTGATATGCTACCTAATCTAAAAGTATCATTTTCGAGAACATTACTTATAACTTATCTCTATTTGTTTTTACATTCAGTGGTACATGTCCTATGTACATTTTGTGAGAAGCTATAATTGGAAGTTTTTGCTTAAATGTTTATCTGGGGATTCTCAACAGAAAAACCAAAATACTCCTTTAAAATGTTCAAGATTATCAACATAAAATGTACAAATAGACTTAATAAATTAATAATGAAAGCTAGTAGAGAGATTATAAATAATTGGAAATAGTATGAAACCAGAAAATAAAATGGTTAAATAGGAAATAATTAAAGACGGGAATATAAATAGTAGTTTAAAGTAGCAAAAATAGAAATAACTAGTGGAGTATTAAAAATATTTTATATACTTTTATAGTAGAAATACACAAGAAGTTACAAAAAGGGAAATGAATAGCATAAATGTATATAAATTAATTACAAATGTCTTGATAATAGAAGTGTGTAAAAACAAGGATAAATTGGTAACTGAATAACAAAAAAAATCAATGCATTTTCTTCAAGCTAAGCATTTATAAAAAGTAACAAGTCTCACATATACTATAATGGATCATTTTTTCTACAAGGGAAGGAAGATTCCGAGTCCAATATAATATGAAAAATCAAGCTTACAAGTGAATAAACATTCACTATCCGAAGTTTAATTTGCAAAATACATTTCCTATCGTCTCCATGTAATTTCGTTTTAAATTTTGTGGGAGTAAATTCAAAATGTCTCTTCACATCTCAGAATAAATATATAATTTTTTTACCAATAATCCCGACAAGAGCATGATCCTTCACTGAAATGATGAAATCTATTATTATCTCTAATAACAATCTCTCTCTCTGTAACTTTTGAAACAAGTTTTATAGCTTCATGACAATCACCGCATACACGAAGGTTTTTAACAACACGAATCACATCTTTGACACTGGTACTGATCAGTGCAAACGCAACTGCTAACTTCTCACTATGACAGCCCAGGAAGTACTCCTTCTCCTCCTCTTCTACATCAAAGAGCACAAACTCAGTGGTTGGACTATAGCCAGCTTCTCTCAAGTCCTTAAATAAACTTTCAAGTTTTTCATATATCTTGTGTGTTAAAGGATGGGAAGTGTCTCCTACACGGAATTCGTGAACAACCCCATCAACTTCAACCCAACTACACCCAGGTAATTTCTGCATCCCTTTCTCACTCAAACTTGACCTGATTTTTTCTGCTTCATCCCATCGACGGCTCGCTGAATATATATTCGATAAGAGAACATAATGTCCTGAATTCCACGGTTCTAACTCAATGAGCTGCATCAACACTTGTTCAGCCAATTGGGTATCCTTGTGTAACCTACATCCTCCCAACAGTGCTCCCCAAACAATAGCATTCGCCTTCATCGGCATACTCTTGATCAAATCCCGTGCCTCAACCAACAAACCTGCACGAGCCAAAAGATCCACCATGCATCCATAATGCTCTATAGTAGGAGTCACATCAAAAACACAACTCATGTGACTAAAATAACGCCGACCATCATCAACCAAACCAGCATGAGTACACCCACAGAGCAAACCAACAAAAGTGTTCCCATCAGGCTGCATTCCAACCTTTCCCATTTGGCTGAACACCCCAAAGGCAGCCCCAACATGTCCACACATAGCCAGCCCAGAAATAACAGCATTGAACACCACACGATCCTTCCTCCTCATACTCTTAAAAACCTCCACTGCCCGCCCCACACTTCCACATTTGGCATAGAAGTCAATCAATGCAGTACCCAACACAGGATTACACAGGAACTCATCGCCATCTACCAAACCCCTAGCCCAATCCCCCAACTCCAACGCCCCCAGCCTCGCACATGCAGAAAGAAACCCCACCATGGCATAACAATCCGGCCTCACATTCTCCTTCTGCATCTCGAAAAACACCTCAAGCGCTTTCTTTGGCATCCCATTAGCAGCATACCCCTGAATCAAGGCACTCCAACACACAACATCCCTCTCCACCATCCCATCAAACACTCTCTGTGCTTCCTCCATACTCCCGCACTTCGTGTACATATCAACCAAAGAGGTTGCCACAAACACATTCCCACAAAACCCATTCTCCCTCATATACCCATCAATCCACCGTCCACTAGCCAAGTCCCCCGTTCTCGAACACGCATATAAAACCCGAACCAACGTAAAATTATCCGGCCTCACACCCATTTCCAGCAATCCTCTAAACAACCCAACAGCCTCCTCACAATAACCAAACTCAATGTACCCACAAATGATGGCAGTCCAAGACACAACATTCTTGTCAGGAATTTCATCAAACACCCCGCGAGCATGACTCAAAAACCCGTTTTTGGAGTAGAAACAAACGAGGCCGGTGTTAACAAACACGTCCCTTTCGAACCCGGTTTTGATAACGAGAGAGTGAAGGGTGAGACCCAGGTGGGTGTTTTTGAGCCTGGCGCAGGCTTTGAGGACGAAGGGGAAGGTGAAGTTGTCGGGGACAACGGTGCTGCGCTGGCGCATAGAAGCGTATAGCGAAACGGCGTCGTGAAAGGCATCGTTGGAGACGAGGCCGCGGATGACTGCGTTGTAGAGGAAGATGTTGGGGTGCGGCGTTTGGGCGAAAACGACGGTGGCGTATTGCGTGGCGCGGAGGTTGAGGGAAGTGCGCAAGAGGGTGTTGATGAGAAAGGTGTCGTGGTTGAGACCAAGTCGGAGAAGGCGACAATGGCATTGCTTCACTTTCTGCAACGACCGACAGCCAGAAACCAAACACTTCTTTAGCTCCGAGGCCACGTTCATGTTCATGGTCGTGTTCATTTTCGGTTCTGCATGCGTTCACGTAGTTCTTTTGTTTTATCTTTTTTTAAGATTTTAGTAAATTAACTCTTAAAAACTTGAAAAAAAAAAGTAATTTTGTGTGTAACCTATGCGTGTCTTTTTTTCTTCTTAAAATTTTAGTCGGATATATTCTTTTATTCTTCAATTTTAATTTGAACAAATGTCAATATTTTGTCATTATTATTTTACAATTTAGATCTTTTTTTTTCACTCAAGGAACATGAAATTGTGAATATTTTGCTTGGGCAGAGACCAGTAAAATAGTTTTAGTTTAAGAACCACTTCAGGAAGAAGACAATTCTTAAATGATGAAAATGGTGATTTGATCTTATATATCTAGTTAGTGGCACTTCACAAAGGAAAAATAAAACAATGATATGATTGTAAATAAAGAGATAAAATGCTGAGGCATGTATAAACGTTTCATGTGTATTGAAATTAATCAGTCACATTGTTCCATTTCTTGGGAAAAAAATGAAACTACAATTTTCAGTTTCTTGCGCCAAAAAAAGCTGTGTGAATGTGATCCAGTTTAAGAAAAATGTATTGAACTTTCCATTACGATCTCTACAGTGAAAGTTTTCAGTTGTTTCCCTTGAGATTGATCACTGCAAGCTCTTGTTCAACATATTCTCCTGCACACATAGGTGGATATTTGCTTGCAAGTGGCAACTCTGCAAAATGTCCCAATGGCTTCAGAACTGCATCTGATGCTATGTGAGCAAACAACTACACGCACACACAAATTTATCATCAATATAACTCTGACAAGTCAATTTTATGAAGCTTTTTTTTTTCCTAGTTTGAAAAATAATCATCCATTCCTCACTCACCGTTGAAGAGACTCTCCATAAGCTACGATTCTGCTCTTGTGCTAAAGTAATTGCATCAACTGTCCTCTTTGTGGCAACAACTTCATGCATGCCAGCTATGCAATCCCCTCCGGTTAACCACTCTATCTGTATTTTGAAGCAACAAAAATAGAAAACACACAGAAGAACACATAATGCAGAGTCAATCGTACTTATCATAGAGGACTTTCAAATTTTGATCTCAAAAGGAATTTGAAATCATGAGACAACTAAAAATGCTGAACTGGACAATCTAAAAAAAAGAAAAGACAGAATAGACAGAATTAGAAAGCTTGTAAGGTTATTCCATCAAAAATGCAGGAAATATGAGAGGATAAGGAATCAAGTACATGTTCAAGCTGCAATATAAACTATAACTTCCTTCTCATGAAAATATCAGCAAAATTTAGTAATTTTGAATTACCTGTTTTCCTGTCTGAATAAGAAGACATCCTATTGGAACCTTTACTTCAACTTTTTGTCCATTTCTTAACCAGATGTTTAAACCAGGAAATCTGCTTCTACCATGAATAGTTAGGAAGTTAAGATCATAGTGATATCCTGCAAAAACTGTTCCCTCCTGGCCATATTTTTCAAGGTCACTACCGGTTGGAGCTAACAGGTGTGGGCCCTAGTACATGGTAAAGAGAGAAAATACGTTATACAATCACTATCGTTCAATTCTACTTGTAATTACTTGAACTATGAAAGTAAGAATATGATTTAGCTTATCATTCTATTCTACTTGTTCATAATGCTAAAAGGGTATTGGCCAATAAAATGTATTATTACAAAATATTTGACATTTTTAGCCAATAAAATTAAGTTAACAAAGATGCTCCTTTTGTTATTAAAGTAACAGAAGTGGCAGTCCAGTGCATAAAGCACCAGTGTAGTGAAGGCTAGCGTTCTATTGAACTGGAAAAGTAAGGGACTGATAGTTTTGAACCAGCTAAGAGTGAGAAAATTTATCAAAGAACTTGTGCTTTCCGTTTATACAAAAGAGATTTGTGCAATATATCTGTGGCACATGTAGGCCATCCTGTTCCTTTTGAATGTATCAAAGAATACATGTCTTGCTGGATACAAATATAATTTTAAACAAGAAAAAGTATCAAAATGTGATAGTAAGTACATCAAATGAAAAAAAGGTTGCAATTCTGACAATAAAATTGTGACAGAAACTGGGTAACCTTTACTTTCATGTTGAGAAATGGACAATACTAACATAAGATGCTTATGATGATGCACTGTGTCAAAAGAAAATGCCTGTTATCAATGACATGAAAGTGTGAATTTGTGTCTTGTCACGAGATATAAGTTTTTTTGCCTAATTATAGGTAACAAATCGCCATGAAGCAGTAGATGTACTTACCAGCTTCATAAGAGAAGTGAATGCATCCTTTGGAAGACCAAATCCAATAGCTGCCATTTCAGCAACAACCTAAGGAACAAATATGCACATTTAGATCACATATAAGAAATAACATGAAAAAACCAAATAATAATGACTGACTTCAATTGCTGCTATCATTTTGTATCCCCAAGAATCCATAGTTTCTTTCCATTCAGAGAAACCTTCTGGTATTACTGGCTCAGCATTCAGTTCCTGTATAATTTAGATGAACATTAGAACTAAGAACAAGGTATCATCTTTATAGATAAGAATGAGAAGCAAAAGACCTGAAAACGGGTAATTGAGGGTCGAGGACCGATCCTCCAAAAGTATCGCCATTTGAGATCTGGCCCAACAGGAGTGTGAGGCTGGTGTTCTTTAGGCATTGCTTTTAGTTTTTCTTGCATCTCTTCATCAACCAAGCTTCTTGGAACTTCAACTCTCTCTGGTGTAACCCCAACCTGTTGCACCCATTTGAAGCACCATTTAGCATTACCATTACTTAAGCATATTTTTTTGCCAACAAAATTGTCTGGATGAGATCACAAAAACTACCATAAAATGATCCACAAGCCACAGAACAAAAGGAAGACCCTAACCACTGATGGTCCTTGTTCTGTTTCCAAAAAGGATGCTTGTATTTACCATTTTCACTGTTTGTAAAATCTCCACAATTTGGTCCAAGAATAAAGGACCTCAAGCCAAAACAATCTAGAACAGCCCCATATTCTACAACTAAATTCTCGTCCAAAACGATAAATCATATTGAAGAGAAAAAAAAATTCAGACACAAGTATATCCATCTACCACAGATAAACCTCAATTACCAGATAATATTTACAGGGTAAAAAACAATGCAAACTCTTAAAATCTTGGCAATTCCAGGAAGAAAATGAACCTAACTCAACAAAAATTACATAGATAAAAAGAAAGAAGAAAACTCAAAATTAGTCACCAAAACCATATATCTTATTAACTTGAATCACTAGATTCATAAAATCTCCCCTCCATTCCCAACTGCATAAAAAGAGGTTCCATTCAGCTCATTATGATAAAGAGGCAAACAAAATGAAATAGAGAAGTTTGAAAAAGAAGGATAATTCCAAAAATGTAAGAATAAATCAAGAGTTTTATAGAAGCAGAGACTAAAGCATTAGACACTTGTGGTCTCAACCGTGCGATAAAGGGATTCAGGGATTCAGCAGTGCGATAAGGGGATTGGATTTGATTCTTCCAAAGAAAACAAGAGTATTAGGCCAAATTCTGATTCCAACACATTCTTGATTCATTGCCCACATCTATGTAATATCAACAATTGATTTACTCAACACGACATAGTTAACAAAGAAAACCATTACGTAATATTCCAACATATTCATTGTTCATGATTTGTTATGCAGGTCAGCCTAATGTCAACAACTGATCAAGATTATTTATTCTATCTTTACTCGATCGAAAGCCAGCCACCCCGCCACACCACAGAAGGGGATATGATATAATTGACAAGAAAAACATTGTGTAATATTCCAATAAAGTACCAACTATCACCTTCATGGCCTGTCTAGTAGAACTGAATAAAGCTTAAATCCAAACTTCTTGTATGATGGAATTAAAGTTGAAAGATTTCATAAAGAAAATTTCCTTCTTCATTTCAGCACTCTGGAATTTACTCAATAAGGTTTACTTTACAATGATGAAAAATTCAGCACACCCCAGAAGGGGAAGAAACGTCAATAGCTCCAAATTGGATTGAAAGAAAGAATCTTTAATAGAAAAAAAACGACCCTTCACCTGGTAATGCAAGTGGGGTCTCTCATGGAGGAGTTTGAAGTGGTGGGGTTGGGAGAAGTAGCGTTCCATCATGTCAATGAAGCGATCGTTGTCTTGAACGGTGCAGCGAGGATCCTGCACGAGCAACGCGCCGGTCTCCCTGAGCGTGCGGCTGACCTCGGCACAGAGGTGTGGGTCCCACTTGCCGGAGAGACAGGGAGAGAGATCTATGACGGGAAGATCCATTGACGTTGGAGATGGCGGGAGAGTGAAGAAATTTCGACTGCAATGGTGACTACAGAAGCTGCCTATTTATACTCTTTTTGTTTTCACAGAGAGAGAATTATTTTGAACCATTTCAGAGAAAGAAAATTATGTCAAAGGTTTTTCTTATGAATAATTTGAGTAGGGAAATTATACTTTTATAAAATTTTATTCGGGTTGACAAACAATTAATTTTTAGTAAAAACAATTCTAAAATTTTATTACTTTACTTTTATAATTTCTATAAAAAAGATTATTTAATAAATTTGTTAATTTGTCCAAAAAATATTTTTTATTTGAGAAACAAAAACATCTATCCATATTCTGATAAGAAGGAAAACACTTTTTTTTTTCTTAGTTTGGTTTATAAAAATATGGAAAAAAAAATTAGGAAATCTATTTAATTTTTTTCCTTCAATTTTTCTATTTTTTTTCTCATTTTTCATTTTTCTCTTTGGACCAATCATATCTTTGCTTTATCTAGTACAAAGAGAATTTATCACATAAACCCCGTAGATTTATGACATCTGTATAAAGTAAAAAAGTCATGGAATTAATTATATATTTTATGTTTTATGACATTTAATTCATAATCTGCACAATTAATATTGATCACCTATATGCAGGACTGAACAAGTAATATATTTTAATCAATATCTCTTATTTTCTCCAATATGCATAATTAATATTGATGCATGTTTTCATTTATTGCTTTGTTTGTATGGTCATAAAATTTATATATGTCATAAAATATTTCCAAAATATCATGAAAGAAAACAATTACTGTCTATTTGAAAATTTATTGGTTGCTCTTATAGATTTTTTTTTAATTGTGACTATATTTACATTATACATTACATTATGTATAATTAAAATTTATAATTTAGAAGAATTTAGGATGATGTTTAATTACGTGTGTAATGTAACTCGAGAAAATGGGTCATGTGAAGCTTATTCATATCATAATCATTTTAGAATATATAATAACTTCCATTGAAAATGAGCACCTCATTGTATAATATATTTTATATTTTACTCAAGAAATTCGCATCATTTCACTACAATAATATATTAATACTACTTAGCGCGTAATAAAAAAAAAACTTAAGAACTAGAATTTAAAGATTCTGTTGTGCTAACTAAAGAGAAGATCGAATCATAACAACTAAAACAATAACATATTATAAATAAATAAATATATATATATATATATATATATATATATATTTTGATGATGATGATGAGTTAAGTAAAAGTGTTATTAAAAAAACCTAAGTTTGTTTGACCTTAGAATGTGACTAAGTTAAATAAATAATTAATGATAATTTAATTATATACAAATTAGATCAATAAAGGAGGTATTAGTTAGACATTTTATTTGGAGATGTTGAGGTCAATTAGATTAAAATTAATATTGATGGTGTTATAAGAAATCAAATATACATAAGAAATCAATATTATTTCAAATTACAATAATATGATGAGTCTCTTATGGGTATAGTGAAATTTAAGTCAAATATACATAAGAAATCAATATTATTTCAAATTACAATAAGTTTATAAGAAATTAGTATTGTTTCGAGAACAAGACTCTTTAAATCAACTAAATCTGTATATCCATATATGGTATATGCTAAGGATTATGAGACTTGATTGGAACACTAGACCAGATGTCTCTACATCTTGTGTTGATGAGGTATGATGATCAAGAACAAGAACACAATACATATATAATCAAGTGTACTACAGAGAGAGATTAGAAGTTACATTCAATCCCAATTATGGAGGATTTAACTGCTCATGATGATGAATACAATAATAACTTGGAGTAGCTTTCCTCCTTCCATAACTTTATAAGAATATACAACAAGAACTAAAGCTATCTAGGGAGTTTCTCTCTCTAAAACTAATGTACAAAATCAACATATTAATCTCAGGGACATGCCTTGTATTTATAGAGATTTGAGTGTTGCTCTAGCTTCCATCTTTGAAGTTTAGCCATGGAGGTTTCCTTCATGAGTGGATTTCTTCCCAAGCTTAGGCAATCAACTTTGGAGGTCAACAATGGAGGTTTCCCTCCCATAGAGGTTTTCCTTTGACGCTCAACTTCAAACCTAGAGCTTGATGTTTCCATGCGATGAATGTTTCTTAAATTGTGGCTTAGCACCAAATTCACCGCTCAACCGTAGACTTAAATTTTACTTTTCTTAGTTCATCTTTCTGGCTTGAGCTGCAACTTTTGGGGCTTAGCACCAACTTTGTAATTTCCTTCATTTTACCTGCAAAAACAACACAAATGTATTAAATTCCACTTTTTATGATTTTTCATCATCACATTTTGTATCTATATGCAATTAAGGCCATTTTGATGATTTTTACATTGATTTAATGCAAGATAAGCGTCTAAATGTTATGTAAATTAACTAATACTAGACACTTATCAACATGCCCCAACTTTAGCTCTTTGCTTGTCCCTAAGCAAAGATTGAAATAGTTCCACATAATGGCTTCAAAAGATTTGATTGTGGTTGGTTTAGGAATTTATAATTCACACTTACAAAAAAAAGCTAAGAGAAATGCAATCAAGAACTTGAATTGGAACCAATGTAATCAATTAAGACACAATGTAGTTCAGTTATCATAGCTAAAGATCAAACACAGGCTCTCTCAAATGATTTTATGTTTAAGTGCAGAATTGCATCCTTTCAAGTGTTCAAAGTGTATGCTTTCTTAACATCTTTTGCAATTGTCCACTTGACTTTATATTTTCATTCCTAACAGCCATGTACACATGATTGGCAAAGATCACTGAGGTCTTTTGGGCTTGTAATGTGGTTGGGCTATAAAAGAACTTTGTTTTACAAGACAAGCAAGACTCGCTTTGTTTCAAAAGGCTATTTTTCAACACGAAACTTGCCTTGATCCTTCCTATGCCAATAATTCTTAATAACCATAAGAAATTTAACAAAAAACTTGTGGCTCAATCACTTAAGTTCTTTCTTTACTACTACTGTATATATACTTAGTCTTTGCAATCATATACATAAGTTTGATTTTTTTTTATCCAATATGGTATAGCGAGCCCAATTCTTTAAGCTTGATCCACCATGTTTTTATTTTTTTTAAACCCCTTGTTAAGTGTGAGCCTATAAGATGTTTGATGAACTAATTACACCTAAATTGTCTAGGTCTGCATCAACTCCTATTGTCATTCAATCTGAGAGTGCTTTCACTTATGCAATCACTCTTATTGAAACCAATTATGACATATGGTCACAAATAATGGAAATGCATACTGTAAAGAGTGAGAAACTCTCATATATTTAAGGCAAGGAGAAGCAACATGTAGAAAAAGATCCTGGTTATGAAAAATGGTATGCAAAGAAGGAAAAAGTGAAGAAGTGGTTGTTGTTATCCATGAGCTTATAAATTATGAAACATTACTTACGCTTAGCCACTACACATGAAATTTGGACTGCATTATCTAAGGCATTCTACAATAAAGATGACAAGTTACAAGTCTTTACTTCAAAGCAAAAAGGCCTTTACTGCCAAACAAAGTGGTGGGTCAATCCTGGAGTATTATGGAGAATTGATAGAAATTTTCCAAGAATTAGATCATCGTGATAAGGTGGTGATGAAAGATCCTGGAGATGTTACAACTTACAAGAAATTTGTTGGACGACTAAAGGTGCATATATTTCTTACTAGTTTAGATGATGAGTTTGAACAAATTCGTGGAGAGATTTTATGCAAAGAACATGTCCCAAACTTAGAGAATTTTTATGCATTGACTTTCAATAGGCAATACGTCGAGCAACTTTGAAAGGTGAATCTGGAAGCTCTGACAACATAACAATCGAAATCGAAATTGGCATGGTTAAACAAAAGAGAATCACCTTTAAGCTAACTCAAATACAGATAAGTCTAAGTTTAAATGTACTCATTACTCGTTGTTTTGAACTTAATGGATATCCAAAATGGTGCGATCATAGTTGGGATCAACGAAGAAAAAAAATTCCAATGGTAGTGACTGTAAAGGCAAAGATCATAGATGATACCTCTAAGGAGTCCACTACACTATGGCAACTAGAAGTAATGGTGGTGAGTTTTCTATACCTATTACTAATAGGACGTAGATAATTGATTCAGATGCTACTAATCATATGAGTTTTGATTCTAGACAAATTTCATTAATGAAACCCTCCTCAAAAGAATTGATTTCCACTGCTAATGGTAACACAACCTTTGTTATTGAAAAATGACCCTTGACTCTTACTAATAATTTGACTTTTGATTTTGTTTTAGGTATTCCATCTCCAGAATATAACCCTCTGTCTTTCTCAAATCACTAAAACCTTAGACTGTATTGTTATTTTTTGGCTTAATTTTTGTTTAAGGACATTCAAACCAGACAAACGATTGGTTATGGTGTTAAACAAAGGAGACTATACTAATTGGACTTGTTGTTAGCATATTTTAGGAAGTTAAAAGGGGTTGTGAAGAGTTCTACCAAACAAGAAGAAAAAAACTAAAATGACATTGTTAGTCGAAAACAATAAGTATATTAGTCGCACGTAACAAGTAATAAATATCGTTCTCTCCACGGGGGCTTGTGAAACACATGATAACTCTCATAATTCACAACTCAATTAGACAACAAAACTCACAAAAACATAAATAAACTCTTTTTGTACTCTTTTCAAACAATTGGTGTGCAACAAAGATTCAAAATAGAGCATATACAATTGTCAAGACTATATTTCTTCACTTCTTTTTCATGCATTCACAAACATCACAATTCCATATTCAAGTCAAAATCAACACATAAGATTACTCAAATCCTACTTCTAGTGACTTTGACCTATGATAACTCATCAAGTTCCAATTCCTTGAATCCTTAGCAAGCAACCATGCATTAAGTTCAAGAGTCTTAATATTATTAAGGAAACATGTTCTATCCTTAGATACAAGCTCCATTAGTAATCAATTTTAGTTATAGGTTCAAAAAACATTTTCCAACACCTCAAGAATCACAAACAAGCTATGGGTAAACAAGCCACAACAAGCATTAAATACAGAAATCAAATACCAACTTGAATTGGAAAATTATATATATATATATATATATATATATATATATATATATATATATATATATATATATATATATATATATATATATATATATATATATATATATATATATATATATATATATATATATATATATATATATTAACAACACAAGTTACACAAGAATTTAGTTCATTGCATCTAATCTCAACAAATAAGTTTAGTTTTTCATAGTGCATAACATAGGGTTTACAAATAGAAGAGCTGTGGAAGAAATAAAAATCAAAGAGAAGACGCAAAACACTCTCCCCTACGATTCTTAGCAGCTACTTCATGCTTCAATTGTGCCACCCCTTTGCATCAACATCTCCAATTTGTAGATCATCTCCCTCATCAATCCCAAAATGGAGAAAACACCATGGATGGATATTAAAGACCTAAGGAGGAGTGAGAGAGCTTCCCAGCACCTCAAACAACCTCCAAGGACCTCTCTCAGTTGCTCTAGGTGGAGAGAAATCGTGGGAGGGAGATAATGCCCCAAAGCTTCGTAAGAAACATGTTTAAATATCAATTTTTGACACATCAACGTCGTTGTCGATTTCATCTCAGCATAGTCAAGCGCTATAAGATAAAATACGTAACAATAGTTTTTGTGAAGCCAACGCCCAACACCATTAGCGAGCACCCAACCACCATAACCACCGCCCAACCCTCTAATGCTCTGCAACTAAATTTTGTCTCTAACTTTGTAGTGTTGGGTGCGATTCCTTGGCGCTTGATGTGCTATTTGCCTTAAAATCAATCTTTTGTTGTCCAAAACATGTTTCCTTGAGTTCTTGCTTGTTTTTCTGCACTAGATTTGTTCCCTATTCATTTCTTTAACACACTTAAAAGAGATATTAGAACCTAAATAAACATAAAACAACTAAAACACAAAACAATACAAAATACATTAAACTTGAGGATAAAACAAGATAAAAACTAGAACAACAAGCATGGAACAACTAAAGCACAAAACAATACAAAACACACTAAACTTGATAAAATAAGATAAAAACTATGAAATAGTTGATTTATTCATGACAATAAACACACAAAAATAGATAAAAATTAATAACTATATTACTTTTAATATTTATTGAATCACTTTTTTATTTTATTATATACTTTAAAATAAAAAGTTTGTAACATCCCGATTTAATAGTTTTTACGCTACTAAACAAAACATTATATTATGATTAATAAAAGCACATAGTAGGAATACGCTGATCTATAAAGTATCAATACAGTCATCCAAAACAACCATATTTGCACAAGCTATATATATATATATATATATATATATATATATATATATATATATATATATATATATATATATATATATATATATATATATATATATATATATATATATATATATATATATACTGCCTACATTAAGAAAGGGTTAACAAAACACCCAACGTTCAAGCAGAACATGGAATAAATACTACTGCTAGATCTCTCACGCCACAGATCAACTCCTATCCAAGAGTGGTGTGTATTCACCTGTACTTTTATCTGCTCACACCAAATTTAGGCGATCATTGCAAAAGGGAAAACACACAAAGAGAACAAACATAAGCAAAAAGGGTAAGCTAACTTGATTAAGAGAAATCATGCAATTCAATAATAAATATCAATCAGGGGCTTATCACATTTCTCAGAATTATTTAAACCACCACAACCACAATACATGTGCATGACTCTAGACTCAATATCCAGATTATGTAAAAGACATTGGAGCTCTTAGTGGCTTGCACCTGTGACAGTTCCCAAACTCTGCAGAGTTTGGGCACAAGGGGTTATCACCCAATCACTCCTAGGGTAAGTCCCCTTCGCGTCTATGACTGATTGGGTCCATAGACTAGGACCTCATGCTACTCCTTCCGACATAATCCATTATACTCTACATGAGTCTTAATGGTTATTGAAGCGTCAGGATACCACCAAAACTGAGTCCTTATGCCCTTACATTCACTAAAACATTCCTTTTAGAATTTTCCTTGAAATCCTAATTCAATCACATTTTCTAATAACCAACTCCATACAATTCCACCATATATACTATCAGTCATAACAACCCAAGCATAGAATGAACAAACATCACATCATTTCAATTAGTATGGCTTCATTCATTTAAAACAGAGAAATAAACTAAATTCTGCAGTGGAACTCGCTCAAGCTAGAAGATCTTGCCTAGACGAAAGGGTTGTCTCGCTTAGATGGGTCACTCTCGCCTCAGCGAGGCCCCAAAAAGAGATTAACTCCAAAACTGAGCGAATTCTCGCTCAGGCTAAGTTGTTTCGCTTAGACGAGAGTGACTCTCGCTTAAGCGAGACCAGCTCGCCTAGGCGAGACCTCGCGCGTAATAGGGGTGAATTTTTGGTATTTTCGCTCAGGCGAGAGTTGCTCGCCTGGGCGAAATTATTAGAATTCCAATCTGTTTTCACATGCAGAGCCACAAAATTCATACCGAAATCTCAATTCAACACAAACAAGTGATCCAAATCATAAATCAAACACGAAATCATGCAACCCAAGTTTGCCAGGACAATTTCTATACGAAATTTGAGCAAAAGGTTAGCTTCCCTTACCTTAGCAATCACCAACTAGCAAGAACACTTTCAACAATGGGGCACCTCAATTGCACAACCTAAGGAACTGGAATGCATAAACTCAGAGTGAGGATAGGACCCTAATTCGATTTGGTAAGAATGGAGCTCCAGAAATTTCAAAATTTGAAGAGAATTGAGGAAATTGAAATTGACTTACTTGGAGGAGAGGGAGACTCAACTGGGAGAAGGATTTATGTTCTGGTTCCAGGTTCGTTTGCTGTAACAGAAATGGAGGATGGATCATAATGGAAGTTCAAGTTTTCTGGTTAGAGAGAAGGTAGTGAAAATAGAAGGAGAGAAAATGTAGAGTGAAAGTGGAGTGTGTTGTTCTGTGAAATTGGTAGTAGAGAGAAAGAGAGTATAAGGAAAAGGAAAATGGGGGTCTCACATTCTCCCCAACAATAAAAATTTTCGTCCCAAAATTTGAGGCTTACCCGAGAATAGGTGTGGATATGAATTTTTCACCTCATCTTCTAATTCCCAAGTGGAATCACCCGTTCTCTTGTCCTAGATGACCTGCACTAGACTGATGGACTTCCCCTGAGTTGTCTTGTCTGGATATCGCCAAGACAACCAGGCTGAACCTCTACTGAAAGATCTCCTTTAATCTGCTAGTCTTCCATCTCAAGCACATGAGAGGGGTCTGAGTGGAGGTTGGCCAACTGAGGAGGCAGGGTGATCTCATAAGCCACTGGTCCAATTCTTCTCAAGATCTTGTATGGACCAATGAATTTATGAGACAACTTCCTCGAGCGAATTGCCCTTCCCACACCAGTAGTCGGGGTAATTCTCAAGAAGACATGGTCCCCAGGTGCAAACTCCAAAGGTCTTCTCCTCTGATCAGCATAAGATTTTTTTCTACTCTGGGATGCTTTCATTATTTCTTGTATAAGCTTGACCTTCTTAGTAGTTTGCCTCAACAACTTTGTCCCACCACCACTGATTCCCCATCTTGGTACCAACACAAGGGCGTCCTGCATCTCCTGCCATAGAGAGCCTCATATGGCGTCATGCCAATGCTTGCATGGAAGTTGTTATTATAGGTAAACTCCACCAAAGGCACGACCTCATCCCAAGCACCCAGATGATCCAGCACACATGTCCGCAAGAGATCCTCAAGTGACTGGATCGTTCTCTTGGACTGACCATTAGTCTAGGGGTGATAAGCTGAGCTCATAATCAATCTGCTACCCAAGGCACCCTGCAACGTCTGCTAGAAACGGGAGGTGAATCGTGGATCTCTATCAGAGACTATGCTCGACGACACTCCATGCAACCTCACGATCTCACTGATATACAACTGCGCCAACTTTGCCATGGACATCCTCAAGTTCATTGCTAGGAAGTGGGCACTCTTGGTCAGACGGTCTACTATAACCCATATGGCATCGTGGCTCCTCACGGTCCGTGGCAAATGGGTAACAAAATCCATAGCAATGCTATCTCGTTTCCATTATGATATCTCCAACTGTTGCAGCACCCCTCCAGGTCTCTGATGCTCTGCCTTGGCCTTCTGACAGGTCAAGCAGGATGACACATACCGAACAACATCTTGTTTCATGCCCGACCACCAGAAAGATTCTTTCAGATCATGATACATTCTAGTCATGTCTGGGTGCATGTTAAAATGACTTTTGTGCCCCTCCTCAAGAATCATGCCCTTCACCTTTGTATCCTCAGGTATGCAGACTCTGCCTTTGAACCTTAACACCCCATCGCCTCCTATCACAAAGTCCTTGGCTTTCTCAGTGCCAAGCAACTCTACTGTTCTTTGCAGCTTGGGATCAGATAGTTGCCTCTCCTTTATCAGGCCGAGGAAATCACTAGACACAGTTAGATGATTGCATCTAATAACACCTTCACCTAAAGCCACCTGTAATTGCATGTCTTTGAACTGTTCCACCAAGTCTAACTCCCTGACCATCATATGAGATGCGTGAACTGCTTTTCTGCTTAAGGCATCAGCCACGACATTTGCCTTCCCCAGATGATACAACAACTCGAAGTCGAAGTCTTTCAAGAACTCCATCCACAGACACAGACACAAACACAACCCACACACCCACACATCCATCCACCCATCCACCCACCCACACACACACACATACACACGCACATACACGCGCACACAGACACACACACACACAAAAACAAACACCCACCCACCCCACACACACACGCACACACATACATACCCACCCCCCCACACACACACCAATGCACACACACCCCTCCCCCCACATACACACACCCACTCACCCCACACACACACCCACCCACCCACACACACCCACCCAAAGACACACTCCCACCCATCCTCCCCCCAACACACACACACACACACACACACACCAACATACACACATACACACCCACACCCTACACAAACACACACACACACAGACACACACACAGACACACACACACACACAGACGCACACACACATGCGCGCACACACGCACTCAAACCAAGCCATCCCCCCACACGCATACACACACCCTCACCGACTCCTCACACACACCCACTGACCTACCCCACCCACACACACCCACCCACCCTCACACATGCACACGCACCGATCCACCCCCCATACACACATAGACACACACACACGAACACACACACACACATATGCACATAGACACGCACACAAGCAAACACGCACAGACCCCTCTCTCTCACACACACACACGCATACACACACGCACACACACACACACGTACACACCAATGCAAACACACACACACACATGCACACACAATGGCACTCAAACACACACACCCTCACCCACTCCATACACCCACTGACCCACCCCACACACACACACACACCCCCCCACACACACACCCACCTACCCACCCATCCACACACACAGATACACACACACACGCATACACACAGCCACCCACACACACAAACACACACAAACACACACAAACGCACACACACACACATGCACACACACACACACGCACATGCCCATACATAGCCACCCACCCCCACACGCACACACACGACCACCCACCCCACACACACACACACTGACCCACCCTACACACATGCACACACACC